>NW_024470534.1:137584-267584 GCF_017639515.1 Carcharodon carcharias | reverse complement strand
CGGTGTGAGTTTGGTGGGTGTGAGAGTGGACGGTGTGGGTTTGGTGGGTGTGAGAGTGGACGGTGTGAGTTTCGTGGGTGTGAGAGTGGACGGTGTGGGTTTGGTGGGTGTGAGAGTGGACGGTGTGTGTTTGGTGGGTGTGAGAGTGGACAGTGTGGGTTTGGTGGGTGTGAGAGTGGACGGTGTGTGTTTGGTGGGTGTGTGAGTGGACGGTGTGGGTTTGGTGGGTGTGAGAGTGGACGGTGTGGGTTTGGTGGGTGTGTGAGTGGACGGTGTGTGTTTGGTGGGTGTGTGAGTGGACGGTGTGGGTTTGGTGGTTGTGTGAGTGGAAGGTGTGGGTTTGGTGGGTGTGAGAGTGGACGGTGTGGGTTTGGTGGGTGTGAGAGTGGACGGTGTGCGTTTGGTGGGTGTGTGAGTGGACGGTGTGGGTTTGGTGGGTGTGTGAGTGGACGGTGTGGGTTTGGTGGGTGTGTGAGTGGACGGTGTGTGTTTGGTGGGTGTGAGAGTGGACGGTGTGTGTTTGGTGGGTGTGAGAGTGGACGGTGTGGGTTTGGTGGGTGTGAGAGTGGACGGTGTGGTTTTGGTGGGTGTGTGAGTGGACGGTGTGGGTTTGGTGGGTGTGTGAGTGGAAGGTGTGGGGGGTTTGGAGGGTGTGAGAGTGGACGGTGTGGGTTTGGTGGGTGTGAGTGGACGGTGTGGGTTTGGTGGGTGTGTGAGTGGACGGTGTGTGTTTGGTGGGTGTGAGAGTGGACGGTGTGGGTTTGGTGGGTGTGTGAGTGGACGGTGTGGGTTTGGTGGGTGTGAGAGTGGACGGTGTGTGTTTGGTGGGTGTGAGAGTGGACGGTGCGGGGTTCGGTTGGTGTGAGAGTGGACGGTGTGGGTTTGGTGGGTGTGAGAGTGGACGGTGTGAGTTTGGTGGGTGTGAGAGTGGACGGTGTGGGTTTGGTGGGTGTGTGAGTGGACGGTGTGTGTTTGGTGGGTGTGAGAGTGGACGGTGTGGGTTTGGTGGGTGTGAGAGTGAACGGTGTGGGTTGGTGGGTGTGAGAGTGGACGGTGTGGGTTTGGTGGTTGTGAGAGTGGACGGTGTGGGTTTGTTGGGTGTGTGAGTGGACGGTGTGGGTTTGGTTGGTGTGTGAGTGGACGGTGTGGGTTTGGTGGGTGTGAGAGTGGACGGTGTGGGTTTGGTGGGTGTGAGAGTGGACGGTGTGGGTTTGGTGGGTGTGAGAGTGGACGGTGTGGGTTTGGTGGGTGTGAGAGTGGACGGTGTGGGTTTGGTGGGTGTGAGAGTGGTCAGTGTGGGTTTGGTGGGTGTGAGAGTGGACGGTGTGGGTTTGGTGGTTGTGAGAGTGGACGGTGTGGGTTTGGTGGGTGTGTGAGTGGACGGTGTGGGTTTGGTGGTTGTGAGAGTGGACGGTGTGGGTTTGGTGGTTGTGAGAGTGGACAGTGTGGGTTTGGTGGTTGTGAGAGTGGACGGTGTGGGTTTGTTGGGTGTGTGAGTGGACGGTGTGGGTTTGGTGGGTGTGAGAGTGGACAGTGTGGGTTTGGTGGTTGTGAGAGTGGACGGTGTGGGTTTGGTGGGTGTGAGAGTGGACGGTGTGGGTTTGGTGGGTGTGTGAGTGGACGGTGTGGGTTTGGTGGCTGTGTGAGTGGACGGTGTGTGTTTGGTGGGTGTGAGAGTGGACGGTGTGTGTTTGGTGGGTGTGAGAGTGGACGGCGTGGGTTTGGTGGGTGTGAGAGTGGACGGTGTGTGTTTGGTGGGTGTGAGAGTGGACGGTGTGTGTTTGGTGGGTGTGTGAGTGGACGGTGTGGGTTTGGTGGGTGTGAGAGTGGTCCGTGTGGGTTTGGTGGGTGTGAGAGTGGACGGTGTGGGTTTGGTGGGTGTGAGAGTGGACGGTGTGGGTTTGGTGGGTGTGTCAGTGGACGGTGTGTGTTTGGTGGGTGTGAGAGTGGACGGTGTGGGTTTGGTGGGTGTGTGAGTGGACGGTGTGGGTTTGGTGGGTGTGAGAGTGGATGGTGTGGGTTTGGTGGGTGTGTGAGTGGACGGTGTGTGTTTGGTGGGTGTGAGAGTGGACTGTGTGGGTTAGGTGGGTGTGAGAGTGGACGGTGTGGGTTGGTGGGTGTGAGAGTGGACGGTGTGGGTTTGGTGGGTGTGTGAGTGGACGGTGTGGGTTTGGTGGGTGTGTGAGTGGACGGTGTGGGTTTGGTGGGTGTGTGAGTGGACGGTGTGGGTTTGGTGGGTGTGAGAGTGGACGGTGTGGGTTTGGTGGGTGTGAGAGTGGACGGTGTGGGTTTGGTGGGTGTGAGAGTGGACGGTGTGTGTTTGGTGGGTGTGAGAGTGGACGGTGTGGGTTTGGTGTGTGTGAGAGTGGACGGTGTGGGTTTGGTGGGTGTGAGAGTGGACGGTGTGGGTTTGGTGATTGTGAGAGTGGACGGTGTGGGTTTGGTGGGTGTGAGAGTGGACGGTGTGGGTTTGGTGGGTGTGAGAGTGGACGTTGTGGGTTTGGTGGGTGTGAGAGTGGACGGTGTGGGTTTGGTGGGTGTGAGAGTGGACGGTGCGGGTTTGGTGGGTGTGAGCATGGACAGTGTGGGTTTGGTGGGTGTGAGAGTGGACGGTGTGGGTCTGGTTGGTGTGAGAGTGGACGGTGTGGGTTTGGTGGGTGTGTGAGTGGACGGTGTGTGTTTGGTGGGTGTGAGTGGACGGTGTGGGTTTGGTGGGTGTGAGAGTGGACGGTGTAGGTTTGGTGGGTGTGTGAGTGGACGGTGTGTGTTTGGTGGGTGTGAGAGTGGTCGGTGTGAGTTTGGTGGGTGTGAGAGTGGACGGTGTGGGTTTGGTGTGTGTGAGAGTGGACGGTGTGGGTTTGGTGGGTGTGAGAGTGGACGGTGTGTGTTTGGTGGGTGTGAGAGTGGTCGGTGTGTGTTTGGTGGTTGTGAGAGTGGACGGTGTGGGTTTGGTGGGTGTGAGAGTGGACGGTGTGGGTTTGATGGGTGTGAGAGTGGACGGTGTGGGTTTGGTGGGTGTGAGATTGGACGGTGTGAGTGTGGTGGGTGTGAGAGTGTTCGGTGTGGGTTTGGTGGGTGTGAGAGTGGACGGTGTGGGTTTGGTGGGTGTGAGAGTGGACGGTGTGGGTTTGGTGGGTGTGAGAGTGGTCGGTGTGGGTTTGGTGGGTGTGAGAGTGGGCGGTGTGGGTTTGGTGGGTGTGAGAGTGGACGGTGTGGGTTTGGTGGGTGTGAGAGTGGAAGGTATGGGTTTGGTGGGTGTGAGAATGGACGGTGTGAGTTTGGTGGGTGTGTGAGTGGACGGTGTGGGTTTGGTGGGTGTGTGAGTGGACGGTGTGGGTTTGGTGGGTGTGTGAGTGGACGGTGTGGGTTTGGTGGGTGTGTGAGTGGACGGTGTGGGTTTGGTGGGTGTGAGAGTGGACGGTGTGGGTTTGGTGGGTGTGTGAGTGGACGGTGTGGGTTTGGTGCGTGTGAGAGTGGACGGTGTGGGTTTGGTGGGTGTGAGAGTGGACGGTGTGGGTTTGGTGGGTGTGAGAGTGGACGGTGCGGGGTTCGGTGGGTGTGAGAGTGGACGGTGCGGGGTTCGGTTGGTGTGAGAGTGGACGGTGTGGGTTTGGTGGTGTGAGAGTGGACGGTGTGAGTTTGGTGGGTGTGTGAGTGGACGGTGTGGGTTTGGTGGGTGTGTGAGTGGACGGTGTGTGTTTGGTGGGTGTGAGAGCGGTCGGTGTGGTTTGGTGGGTGTGAGAGTGGACGGTGTGGGTTTGGTGGGTGTGAGAGTGGAGGGTGTGGGTTTGGTGGGTGTGAGAGTGGGCGGTGTGTGTTTGGTGGGTGTGAGAGTGGACGGTGTGGGTTTGGTGGGTGTGTGAGTGGACGGTGTGGGTTTGGTGGGTGTGTGAGTGGACGGTGTGGGTTTAGTGGGTGTGTGAGTGGACGGTGTGGGTTTGGTGGGTGTGAGAGTGGTCGGTGTGGGTTTGGTGGGTGTGAGAGTGGACGGTGTGGGTTTGGTGGGTGTGAGAGTGGACGGTGTGGGTTTGGTGGGTGTGAGAGTGGACGGTGTGGGTTTGAAGGGTGTGAGAGTGGACGGTGTGGGTTTGGTGGGTGTGTGAGTGGACGGTGTGGGTTTGGTGGGTGTGAGAGTGGACGGTGTGGGTTTGGTGGGTGTGAGAGTGGACGGTGTGGGTTTGGTGGGTGTGAGAGTGGACGGTGTGGGTTTGGTGGGTGTGAGAGTGGACGGTGTGGGTTTGGTGGGTGTGAGAGTGGACGGTGTGGGTTTGGTGGGTGTGAGAGTGGACGGTGTGGGTTTGGTGGGTGTGAGAGTGGACGGTGTGGGTTTGGTGGTTGTGAGAGTGGACGGTGTGGGTTTGGTGGGTGTGAGAGTGGACGGTGTGGGTTTGGTGGTTGTGAGAGTGGACGGTATGGGTTTGGTGGGTGTGTGAGTGGACGGTGTGGGTTTGGTGGGTGTGAGAGTGGATGGTGTGGGTTTGGTGGGTGTGAGAGTGGACGATGTGGGTTTGGTGGGTGTGAGAGTGGACGGTGCGGGGTTCGGTGTGTGTGAGAGTGGACGGTGCGGGGTTTGGTGGGTGTGAGAGTGGACGGTGTGGGTTTGGTGGGTGTGAGAGTGGACGGTGTGAGTTTGGTGGGTGTGTGAGTGGACGGTGTGGGTTTGGTGGGTGTGTGAGTGGACGGTGTGTGTTTGGTGGGTGTGAGAGTGGTCGGTGTGGGTTTGGTGGGTGTGTGTGGACGGTGTGGGTTTGGTGGGCGTGAGAGTGGACGGTGGGGGTTTGGTGGGTGTGAGAGGGGACGGTGTGGGTTTGGTGGGTGTGTGAGTGGGCGGTGTGTGTTTGGTGGGTGTGAGAGTGGACGGTGTGGGTTTGGTGGTTGTGAGAGTGGACGGTGTGGGTTTGGTGGGTGTGTGAGTGGACGGTGTGGGTTTGGTGGTTGTGAGAGTGGACAGTGTGGGTTTGGTGGGTGTGAGAGTGGACGGTGTGGGTTTGGTGGTTGTGAGAGTGGACGGTGTGGGTTTGGTGGGTGTGTGAGTGGACGGTGTGGGTTTGGTGGTTGTGAGAGTGGACGGTGTGGGTTTGTTGGGTGTGTGAGTGGACGGTGTGGGTGTGGTGGGTGTGAGAGTGGACGGTGTGCATTTGGTGGGTGTGTGAGTGGACGGTGTGGGTTTGGTGCGTGTGAGAGTGGACGGTGTGGGTTTGGTGGGTGTGTGAGTGGACGGTGTGGGTTTGGTGGCTGTGTGAGTGGACGGTGTGTGTTTGGTGGGTGTGAGAGTGGACGGTGTGTGTTTGGTGGCTGTGTGAGTGGACGGTGTGTGTTTGGTGGGTGTGAGAGTGGACGGTGTGGGTTTGGTGGGTGTGAGAGTGGACGGTGTGGGTTTGGTGGCTGTGTGAGTGGACGGTGTGGGTTTGGTGGGTGTGTGAGTGGACGGTGTGGGTTTGGTGGGTGTGAGAGTGGACGGTGTGGGTTTGGTGGGTGTGAGAGTGGACGGTGTGGGTTTGGTGGGTGTGAGAGTGGACGGTGTGTGTTTGGTGGGTGTGAGAGTGGACGGTGTGTGTTTGGTGAGTGTGTGAGTGGACGGTGTGGGTTTGGTGGGTGTGAGAGTGGTCCGTGTGGGTTTGGTGGGTGTGAGAGTGGACGGTGTGGGTTTGGTGGGTGTGAGAGTGGACGGTGTGGGTTTGGTGGGTGTGTCAGTGGACGGTGTGTGTTTGGTGGGTGTGAAAGTGGACGGTGTGGGTTTGGTGGGTGTGTGAGTGGACGGTGTGGGTTTGGTGGGTGTGAGAGTGGATGGTGTGGGTTTGGTGGGTGTGTGAGTGGACGGTGTGTGTTTGGTGGGTGTGAGAGTGGACTGTGTGGGTTAGGTGGGTGTGAGAGTGGACGGTGTGGGTTGGTGGGTGTGAGAGTGGACGGTGTGGGTTTGGTGGGTGTGTGAGTGGACGGTGTGGGTTTGGTGGGTGTGTGAGTGGACGGTGTGGGTTTGGTGGGTGTGTGAGTGGACGGTGTGGGTTTGGTGGGTGTGAGAGTGGACGGTGTGGGTTTGGTGGGTGTGAGAGTGGACGGTGTGGGTTTGGTGGGTGTGTGAGTGGACGGTGTGTGTTTGGTGGGTGTGAGAGTGGACGGTGTGGGTTTGGTGTGTGTGAGAGTGGACGGTGTGGGTTTGGTGGGTGTGAGAGTGGACGGTGTGGGTTTGGTGATTGTGAGAGTGGACGGTGTGGGTTTGGTGGGTGTGAGAGTGGACGGTGTGGGTTTGGTGGGTGTGAGAGTGGACGTTGTGGGTTTGGTGGGTGTGAGAGTGGACGGTATGGGTTTGGTGGGTGTGAGAGTGGACGGTGTGGGTTTGGGGGGTGTGAGCGTGGACAGTGTGGGTTTGGTGGGTGTGAGAGTGGACGGTGTGGGTCTGGTTGGTGTGAGAGTGGACGGTGTGGGTTTGGTGGGTGTGTGAGTGGACGGTGTGTGTTTGGTGGGTGTGAGTGGACGGTGTGGGTTTGGTGGGTGTGAGAGTGGACGGTGTAGGTTTGGTGGGTGTGTGAGTGGACGGTGTGTGTTTGGTGGGTGTGAGAGTGGTCGGTGTGGGTTTGGTGGGTGTGAGAGTGGACGGTGTGGGTTTGGTGTGTGTGAGAGTGGACGGTGTGGGTTTGGTGGGTGTGAGAGTGGACGGTGTGTGTTTGGTGGGTGTGAGAGTGGTCGGTGTGTGTTTGGTGGTTGTGAGAGTGGACGGTGTGGGTTTGGTGGGTGTGAGAGTGGACGGTGTGGGTTTGATGGGTGTGAGAGTGGACGGTGTGGGTTTGGTGGGTGTGAGATTGGACGGTGTGAGTGTGGTGGGTGTGAGAGTGGTCGGTGTGGGTTTGGTGGGTGTGAGAGTGGACGGTGTGGGTTTGGTGGGTGTGAGAGTGGATGGTGTGGGTTTGGTGGGTGTGAGAGTGGTCGGTGTGGGTTTGGTGGGTGTGAGAGTGGGCGGTGTGGGTTTGGTGGGTGTGAGAGTGGACGGTGTGGGTTTGGTGGGTGTGAGAGTGGAAGGTATGGGTTTGGTGGGTGTGAGAGTGGACGGTGTGAGTTTGGTGGGTGTGTGAGTGGACGGTGTGGGTTTGGTGGGTGTGTGAGTGGACGGTGTGGGTTTGGTGGGTGTGTGAGTGGACGGTGTGGGTTTGGTGGGTGTGTGAGTGGACGGTGTGGGTTTGGTGGGTGTGAGAGTGGACGGTGTGGGTTTGGTGGGTGTGTGAATGGACGGTGTCGGTTTGGTGGGTGTGAGAGTGGACGGTGTGGGTTTAGTGGGTGTGAGAGTGGACGGTGTGGGTTTGATGGGTGTGAGAGTGGTCGGTGTGGGTTTGGTGGGTGTGTGAGTGAACGGTGTGGGTTTGAAGGGTGTGAGAGTGGACGGTGTGGGTTTGGTGGGTGTGTGAGTGGACGGTGTGGGTCTGGTGGGTGTGTGAGTGGACGGTGTGGGTTTGGTGGGTGTGAGAGTGGACGGTGTGGGTTTGGTGGGTGTGAGAGTGGACGGTGTGGGTTTGAAGGGTGTGAGAGTGGACGGTGTGGGTTTGGTGGGTGTGAGAGTGGACGGTGTGGGTTTGGTGGGTGTGAGAGTGGACGGTGTGGGTTTGGTGGGTGTGAGAGTGGACGGTGTGGGTTTGGTGGGTGTGAGAGTGGACGGTGTGGGTTTGGTGGGTTTGAGAGTGGACGGTGTGTGTTTGGTGGGTGTGAGAGTGGACGGTGTGGGTTTGGTGGTTGTGAGAGTGGACGGTGTGGGTTTGGTGGGTGTGTGAGTGGACGGTGTGGGTTTGGTGGGTGTGAGAGTGGACGGTGCGGGGTTCGGTGGGTGTGAGAGTGGACGGTGCGGGGTTCGGTTGGTGTGAGAGTGGACGGTGTGGGTTTGGTGGGTGTGAGAGTGGACGGTGTGAGTTTGGTGGGTGTGTGAGTGGACGGTGTGGGTTGGTGGGTGTGTGAGTGGACGGTGTGTGTTTGGTGGGTGTGAGAGTGGTTGGTGTGGTTTGGTGGGTGTGAGAGTGGACGGTGTGGGTTTGGTGGGTGTGAGAGTGGACGGTGTGGGTTTGGTGGGTGTGAGAGTGGACGGTGTGGGTTTGAAGGGTGTGAGAGTGGACGGTGTGGGTTTGGTGGGTGTGAGAGTGGTCGGTGTGGATTTGGTGGGTGTGAGAGTGGACGGTGTGGGTTTGGTGGGTGTGAGAGTGGATGGTGTGGGTTTGGTGGGTGTGAGAGTGGACGGTGTGGGTTTGAAGGGTGTGAGAGTGACGGTGTGGGTTTGGTGGGTGTGTGAGTGGACGGTGTGGGTTTGGTGGGTGTGTGAGTGGACGGTGTGTTTTTGGTGGGTGTGTGAGTGGACGGTGTGGGTTTGGTGGGTGTGAGAGAGGACGGTGTGGGTTTGGTGGGTGTGAGAGTGGACGGTGTGGGTTTGGTGGGTGTGAGAGTGGACGGTGTGGGTTTGGTGGGTGTGAGAGTGGACGGTGTGGGTTTGGTGGGTTTGAGAGTGGACGGTGTGTGTTTGGTGGGTGTGAGAGTGGACGGTGTGGGTTTGGTGGGTGTGAGAGTGGACGGTGTGGGTTTGGTGGGTGTGTGAGTGGACGGTGTGGGTTTGGTGCGTGTGAGAGTGGACGGTGTGGGTTTGGTGGGTGTGAGAGTGGACGGTGTGGGTTTGGTGGGTGTGTGAGTGGACGGTGTGGGTTTGGTGGGTGTGAGAGTGGACGGTGTGGGTTTGGTGGTTGTGAGAGTGGACGGTGTGGGTTTGGTGGGTGTGTGAGTGGACGGTGTGGGTTTGGTGGGTGTGAGAGTGGACGGTGCGGGGTTCGGTGGGTGTGAGAGTGGACGGTGCGGGGTTCGGTTGGTGTGAGAGTGGACGGTGTGGGTTTGGTGGGTGTGAGAGTGGACGGTGTGAGTTTGGTGGGTGTGTGAGTGGACGGTGTGGGTTTGGTGGGTGTGTGAGTGGACGGTGTGTGTTTGGTGGGTGTGAGAGTGGTTGGTGTGGTTTGGTGGGTGTGAGAGTGGACGGTGTGGGTTTGGTGGGTGTGAGAGTGGACGGTGTGGGTTTGGTGGGTGTGAGAGTGGACGGTGTGGGTTTGAAGGGTGTGAGAGTGGACGGTGTGGGTTTGGTGGGTGTGAGAGTGGTCGGTGTGGATTTGGTGGGTGTGAGAGTGGACGGTGTGGGTTTGGTGGGTGTGAGAGTGGATGGTGTGGGTTTGGTGGGTGTGAGAGTGGACGGTGTGGGTTTGAAGGGTGTGAGAGTGGACGGTGTGGGTTTGGTGGGTGTGTGAGTGGACGGTGTGGGTTTGGTGGGTGTGTGAGTGGACGGTGTGTTTTTGGTGGGTGTGTGAGTGGACGGTGTGGGTTTGGTGGGTGTGAGAGTGGACGGTGTGGGTTTGGTGGGTGTGAGAGTGGACGGTGTGGGTTTGGTGGGTGTGAGAGTGGACGGTGTGGGTTTGGTGGGTGTGAGAGTGGACGGTGTGGGTTTGGTGGGTTTGAGAGTGGACGGTGTGTGTTTGGTGGGTGTGAGAGTGGACGGTGTGGGTTTGGTGGGTGTGAGAGTGGACGGTGTGGGTTTGGTGGGTGTGTGAGTGGACGGTGTGGGTTTGGTGCGTGTGAGAGTGGACGGTGTGGGTTTGGTGGGTGTGTGAGTGGACGGTGTGGGTTTGGTGCGTGTGAGAGTGGACGGTGTGGGTTTGGTGGGTGTGAGAGTGGACGGTGTGGGTTTGGTGGGTGTGAGAGTGGACGGTGCGGGGTTCGGTGGGTGTGAGAGTGGACGGTGCGGGGTTCGGTTGGTGTGAGAGTGGACGGTGTGGGTTTGGTGGGTGTGAGAGTGGACGGTGTGAGTTTGGTGGGTGTGTGAGTGGACGGTGTGGGTTTGGTGGGTGTGTGAGTGGACGGTGTGTGTTTGGTGGGTGTGAGAGCGGTCGGTGTGGTTTGGTGGGTGTGAGAGTGGACGGTGTGGGTTTGGTGGGTGTGAGAGTGGGCGGTGTGGGTTTGGTGGGTGTGAGAGTGGGCGGTGTGTGTTTGGTGGGTGTGAGAGTGGACGGTGTGGGTTTGGTGGGTGTGTGAGTGGACGGTGTGGGTTTGGTGGGTGTGTGAGTGGACGGTGTGGGTTTAGTGGGTGTGTGAGTGGACGGTGTGGGTTTGGTGGGTGTGAGAGTGGTCGGTGTGGGTTTGGTGGGTGTGAGAGTGGACGGTGTGGGTTTGGTGGGTGTGAGAGTGGACGGTGTGGGTTTGGTGGGTGTGAGAGTGGACGGTGTGGGTTTGAAGGGTGTGAGAGTGGACGGTGTGGGTTTGGTGGGTGTGTGAGTGGACGGTGTGGGTTTGGTGGGTGTGAGAGTGGACGGTGTGGGTTTGGTGGGTGTGATAGTGGACGGTGTGGGTTTGGTGGGTGTGAGAGTGGACGGTGTGGGTTTGGTGGGTGTGAGAGTGGACGGTGTGGTTTGGTGGGTGTGAGAGTGGACGGTGTGGGTTTGGTGGGTGTGAGAGTGGACGGTGTGGGTTTGGTGGGTGTGAGAGTGGACGGTGTGGGTTTGGTGGTTGTGAGAGTGGACGGTGTGGGTTTGGTGGGTGTGAGAGTGGACGGTGTGGGTTTGGTGGTTGTGAGAGTGGACGGTATGGGTTTGGTGGGTGTGTGAGTGGACGGTGTGGGTTTGGTGGGTGTGAGAGTGGATGGTGTGGGTTTGGTGGGTGTGAGAGTGGACGATGTGGGTTTGGTGGGTGTGAGAGTGGACGGTGCGGGGTTCGGTGTGTGTGAGAGTGGACGGTGCGGGGTTTGGTGGGTGTGAGAGTGGACGGTGTGGGTTTGGTGGGTGTGAGAGTGGACGGTGTGAGTTTGGTGGGTGTGTGAGTGGACGGTGTGGGTTTGGTGGGTGTGTGAGTGGACGGTCTGTGTTTGGTGGGTGTGAGAGTGGTCGGTGTGGGTTTGGTGGGTGTGAGTGTGGACGGTGTGGGTTTGGTGGGCGTGAGAGTGGACGGTGGGGGTTTGGTGGGTGTGAGAGTGGACGGTGTGGGTTTGGTGGGTGTGTGAGTGGGCGGTGTGGGGTTGGTGGGTGTGAGAGTGGACGGTGTGGGTTTGGTGGGTGTGAGAGTGGACGGTGTGGGTTTGTTGGGTGTGAGAGTGGACGGTGTGGGTTTGGTGGGTGTGAGAGTGGACGGTGTGGGTTTGGTGGGTGTGAGAGTGGACGGTGTGGGTTTGGTGGGTGTGAGAGTGGACGGTGTGGGTTTGGTGGGTGTGAGAGTGGACGGTGTGGGTTTGGTGGGTGTGAGAGTGGACGGTGTGGGTTTGGTGGTTGTGAGAGTGGACGGTGTGGGTTTGGTGGGTGTGAGAGTGGACGGTGTGGGTTTGGTGGTTGTGAGAGTGGACGGTATGGGTTTGGTGGGTGTGTGAGTGGACGGTGTGGGTTTGGTGGGTGTGAGAGTGGATGGTGTGGGTTTGGTGGGTGTGAGAGTGGACGATGTGGGTTTGGTGGGTGTGAGAGTGGACGGTGCGGGGTTCGGTGTGTGTGAGAGTGGACGGTGGGGGGTTTGGTGGGTGTGAGTGTGGACGGTGTGGGTTTGGTGGGTGTGAGAGTGGACGGTGTGAGTTTGGTGGGTGTGTGAGTGGACGGTGTGGGTTTGGTGGGTGTGTGAGTGGACGGTCTGTGTTTTGTGGGTGTGAGAGTGGTCGGTGTGGGTTTGGTGGGTGTGAGTGTGGACGGTGTGGGTTTGGTGGGCGTGAGAGTGGACGGTGGGGGTTTGGTGGGTGTGAGAGTGGACAGTGTGGGTTTGGTGGGTGTGTGAGTGGGCGGTGTGTGTTTGGTGGGTGTGAGAGTGGACGGTGTGGGTTTGGTGGGTGTGAGAGTGGACGGTGTGGGTTTGTTGGGTGTGAGAGTGGACGGTGTGAGTTTGGTGGGTGTGAGAGTGGACGGTGTGGGTTTGGTGGTTGTGAGAGTGGACGGTGTGTGTTTGGTGAGCGTGAGAGTGGGTCGGTGTGGGTTTGGTGGGTGTGAGAGTGGACGGTGTGGGTTTGGTGGGTGTGAGAGTGGATGGTGTGGGTTTGGTGGGTGTGAGAGTGGACGGTGTGGGTTTGTTGGGTGTGAGAGTGGACGGTGTGGGTTTGGTGGGTGTGTGAGTGGACGGTGTGGGTTTGGTGGGTGTGAGAGTGGACGGTGTGGGTTTGGTGGGTGTGAGAGTGGACGGTGTGGGTTTGGTGGGTGTTAGAGTGGGCGGTGTGTGTTTGGTGGGTGTGTGAGTGGACGGTGTGGGTTTGGTGGGTGTGAGAGTGGACGGTGTGGGTTTGGTGGGTGTTAGAGTGGACGGTGTGTTTTTGGTGGGTGTGTGAGTGGACGGTGTGGGTTTGGTGGGTGTGAGAGTGGACGGTGTGGGTTTGGTGGGTGTGAGAGTGGACGGTGTGGGTTTGGTGGGTGTGAGAGTGGACGGTGTGGGTTTGGTGGGTGTGAGAGTGGACGGTGTGGGTTTGGTGGGTTTGAGAGTGGACGGTGTGTGTTTGGTGGGTGTGAGAGTGGACGGTGTGGGTTTGGTGGGTGTGAGAGTGGACGGTGTGGGTTTGGTGGGTGTGTGAGTGGACGGTGTGGGGTTTGGTGCGTGTGAGAGTGGACGGTGTGGGTTTGGTGGGTGTGTGAGTGGACGGTGTGGGTTTGGTGCGTGTGAGAGTGGACGGTGTGGGTTTGGTGGGTGTGAGAGTGGACGGTGTGGGTTTGGTGGGTGTGAGAGTGGACGGTGCGGGGTTCGGTGGGTGTGAGAGTGGACGGTGCGGGGTTCGGTTGGTGTGAGAGTGGACGGTGTGGGTTTGGTGGGTGTGAGAGTGGACGGTGTGAGTTTGGTGGGTGTGTGAGTGGACGGTGTGGGTTTGGTGGGTGTGTGAGTGGACGGTGTGTGTTTGGTGGGTGTGAGAGCGGTCGGTGTGGTTTGGTGGGTGTGAGAGTGGACGGTGTGGGTTTGGTGGGTGTGAGAGTGGGCGGTGTGGGTTTGGTGGGTGTGAGAGTGGGCGGTGTGTGTTTGGTGGGTGTGAGAGTGGACGGTGTGGGTTTGGTGGGTGTGTGAGTGGACGGTGTGGGTTTGGTGGGTGTGTGAGTGGACGGTGTGGGTTTAGTGGGTGTGTGAGTGGACGGTGTGGGTTTGGTGGGTGTGAGAGTGGTCGGTGTGGGTTTGGTGGGTGTGAGAGTGGACGGTGTGGGTTTGCTGGGTGTGAGAGTGGACGGTGTGGGTTTGGTGGGTGTGAGAGTGGACGGTGTGGGTTTGAAGGGTGTGAGAGTGGACGGTGTGGGTTTGGTGGGTGTGTGAGTGGACGGTGTGGGTTTGGTGGGTGTGAGAGTGGACGGTGTGGGTTTGGTGGGTGTGAGAGTGGACGGTGTGGGTTTGGTGGGTGTGAGAGTGGACGGTGTGGGTTTGGTGGGTGTGAGAGTGGACGGTGTGGGTTTGGTGGGTGTGAGAGTGGACGGTGTGGGTTTGGTGGGTGTGAGAGTGGACGGTGTGGGTTTGGTGGGTGTGAGAGTGGACGGTGTGGGTTTGGTGGTTGTGAGAGTGGACGGTGTGGGTTTGGTGGGTGTGAGAGTGGACGGTGTGGGTTTGGTGGTTGTGAGAGTGGACGGTATGGGTTTGGTGGGTGTGTGAGTGGACGGTGTGGGTTTGGTGGGTGTGAGAGTGGATGGTGTGGGTTTGGTGGGTGTGAGAGTGGACGATGTGGGTTTGGTGGGTGTGAGAGTGGACGGTGCGGGGTTCGGTGTGTGTGAGAGTGGACGGTGCGGGGTTTGGTGGGTGTGAGAGTGGACGGTGTGGGTTTGGTGGGTGTGAGAGTGGACGGTGTGAGTTTGGTGGGTGTGTGAGTGGACGGTGTGGGTTTGGTGGGTGTGTGAGTGGACGGTCTGTGTTTGGTGGGTGTGAGAGTGGTCGGTGTGGGTTTGGTGGGTGTGAGTGTGGACGGTGTGGGTTTGGTGGGCGTGAGAGTGGACGGTGGGGGTTTGGTGGGTGTGAGAGTGGACGGTGTGGGTTTGGTGGGTGTGTGAGTGGGCGGTGTGTGTTTGGTGGGTGTGAGAGTGGACGGTGTGGGTTTGGTGGGTGTGAGAGTGGACGGTGTGGGTTTGTTGGGTGTGAGAGTGGACGGTGTGGGTTGGTGGGTGTGAGAGTGGACGGTGTGGGTTTGGTGGGTGTGAGAGTGGACGGTGTGGGTTTGGTGGGTGTGAGAGTGGACGGTGTGGGTTTGGTGGGTGTGAGAGTGGACGGTGTGGGTTTGGTGGGTGTGAGAGTGGACGGTGTGGGTTTGGTGGTTGTGAGAGTGGACGGTGTGGGTTTGGTGGGTGTGAGAGTGGACGGTGTGGGTTTGGTGGTTGTGAGAGTGGACGGTATGGGTTTGGTGGGTGTGTGAGTGGACGGTGTGGGTTTGGTAGGTGTGAGAGTGGATGGTGTGGTTTTGGTGGGTGTGAGAGTGGACGATGTGGGTTTGGTGGGTGTGAGAGTGGACGGTGCGGGGTTCGGTGTGTGTGAGAGTGGACGGTGCGGGGTTTGGTGGGTGTGAGAGTGGACGGTGTGGGTTTGGTGGGTGTGAGAGTGGACGGTGTGAGTTTGGTGGGTGTGTGAGTGGACGGTGTGGGTTTGGTGGGTGTGTGAGTGGACGGTCTGTGTTTGGTGGGTGTGAGAGTGGTCGGTGTGGGTTTGGTGGGTGTGAGTGTGGACGGTGTGGGTTTGGTGGGCGTGAGAGTGGACGGTGGGGGTTTGGTGGGTGTGAGAGTGGACAGTGTGGGTTTGGTGGGTGTGTGAGTGGGCGGTGTGTGTTTGGTGGGTGTGAGAGTGGACGGTGTGGGTTTGGTGGGTGTGAGAGTGGACGGTGTGGGTTTGTTGGGTGTGAGAGTGGACGGTGTGAGTTTGGTGGGTGTGAGAATGGACGGTGTGGGTTTGGTGGTTGTGAGAGTGGACGGTGTGTGTTTGGTGAGCGTGAGAGTGGGTCGGTGTGGGTTTGGTGGGTGTGAGAGTGGACGGTGTGGGTTTGGTGGGTGTGAGAGTGGATGGTGTGGGTTTGGTGGGTGTGAGAGTGGACGGTGTGGGTTTGTTGGGTGTGAGTGGACGGTGTGGGTTTGGTGGGTGTGAGAGTGGACGGTGTGGGTTTGGTGGGTGTGAGAGTGGACGGTGTGGGTTTGGTGGGTGTGAGAGTGGACGGTGTGGGTTTGGTGGGTGTTAGAGTGGGCGGTGTGTGTTTGGTGGGTGTGAGAGTGGACGGTGTGGGTTTGGTGGGTGTGAGTGGACGGTGTGGGTTTGGTGGGTGTGAGAGTGGACGGTGTGGGTTTGGTGGGTGTGAGAGTGGACGGTGTGGGTTTGGTGGGTGTGAGAGTGGACGGTGTGGGTTTGGTGGGTGTGAGAGTGGACGGTGTGTGTTTGGTGGGTGTGAGAGTGGACGGTGTGGGTTTGGTGGGTGTGAGAGTGGACGGTGTGGGTTTGGTGGTTGTGAGAGTGGACGGTGTGGGTTTGGTGGGTGTGTGAGTGGAAGGTGTGGGTTTGGTGCGTGTGAGAGTGGACGGTGTGGGTTTGGTGGGTGTGAGAGTGGACGGTGTGGGTTTGGTGGGTGTGAGAGTGGACGGTGCGGGGTTCGGTGGGTGTGAGAGTGGACGGTGCGGGGTTCGGTTGGTGTGAGAGTGGACGGTGTGGGTTTGGTGGGTGTGAGAGTGGACGGTGTGAGTTTGGTGGGTGTGTGAGTGGACGGTGTGGGTTTGGTGGGTGTGTGAGTGGACGGTGTGTGTTTGGTGGGTGTGAGAGCGGTCGGTGTGGTTTGGTGGGTGTGAGAGTGGACGGTGTGGGTTTGGTGGGTGTGAGAGTGGGCGGTGTGGGTTTGGTGGGTGTGAGAGTGGGCGGTGTGTGTTTGGTGGGTGTGAGAGTGGACGGTGTGGGTTTGGTGGGTGTGTGAGTGGACGGTGTGGGTTTGGTGGGTGTGTGAGTGGACGGTGTGGGTTTAGTGGGTGTGTGAGTGGACGGTGTGGGTTTGGTGGGTGTGAGAGTGGTCGGTGTGGGTTTGGTGGGTGTGAGAGTGGACGGTGTGGGTTTGGTGGGTGTGAGAGTGGACGGTGTGGGTTTGGTGGGTGTGAGAGTGGACGGTGTGGGTTTGAAGGGTGTGAGAGTGGACGGTGTGGGTTTGGTGGGTGTGTGAGTGGACGGTGTGGGTTTGGTGGGTGTGAGAGTGGACGGTGTGGGTTTGGTGGGTGTGAGAGTGGACGGTGTGGGTTTGGTGGGTGTGAGAGTGGACGGTGTGGGTTTGGTGGGTGTGAGAGTGGACGGTGTGGGTTTGGTGGGTGTGAGAGTGGACGGTGTGGGTTTGGTGGGTGTGAGAGTGGACGGTGTGGGTTTGGTGGGTGTGAGAGTGGACGGTGTGGGTTTGGTGGTTGTGAGAGTGGACGGTGTGGGTTTGGTGGGTGTGAGAGTGGACGGTGTGGGTTTGGTGGTTGTGAGAGTGGACGGTATGGGTTTGGTGGGTGTGTGAGTGGACGGTGTGGGTTTGGTGGGTGTGAGAGTGGATGGTGTGGGTTTGGTGGGTGTGAGAGTGGACGATGTGGGTTTGGTGGGTGTGAGAGTGGACGGTGCGGGGTTCGGTGTGTGTGAGAGTGGACGGTGCGGGGTTCGGTGGGTGTGAGAGTGGACGGTGTGGGTTTGGTGGGTGTGAGAGTGGACGGTGTGAGTTTGGTGGGTGTGTGAGTGGACGGTGTGGGTTTGGTGGGTGTGTGAGTGGACGGTCTGTGTTTGGTGGGTGTGAGAGTGGTCGGTGTGGGTTTGGTGGGTGTGAGTGTGGACGGTGTGGGTTTGGTGGGCGTGAGAGTGGACGGTGGGGGTTTGGTGGGTGTGAGAGTGGACGGTGTGGGTTTGGTGGGTGTGTGAGTGGGCGGTGTGTGTTTGGTGGGTGTGAGAGTGGACGGTGTGGGTTTGGTGGGTGTGAGAGTGGACGGTGTGGGTTTGTTGGGTGTGAGAGTGGACGGTGTGGGTTTGGTGGGTGTGAGAGTGGACGGTGTGGGTTTGGTGGGTGTGAGAGTGGACGGTGTGGGTTTGGTGGGTGTGAGAGTGGACGGTGTGGGTTTGGTGGTTGTGAGAGTGGACGGTGTGGGTTTGGTGGGTGTGAGAGTGGACGGTGTGGGTTTGGTGGTTGTGAGAGTGGACGGTATGGGTTTGGTGGGTGTGTGAGTGGACGGTGTGGGTTTGGTGGGTGTGAGAGTGGACGGTGTGGGTTTGGTGGGTGTGAGAGTGGACGATGTGGGTTTGGTGGGTGTGAGAGTGGACGGTGCGGGGTTCGGTGTGTGTGAGAGTGGACGGTGCGGGGTTTGGTGGGTGTGAGAGTGGACGGTGTGGGTTTGGTGGGTGTGAGAGTGGACGGTGTGAGTTTGGTGGGTGTGTGAGTGGACGGTGTGGGTTTGGTGGGTGTGTGAGTGGACGGTCTGTGTTTGGTGGGTGTGAGAGTGGTCGGTGTGGGTTTGGTGGGTGTGAGTGTGGACGGTGTGGGTTTGGTGGGCGTGAGAGTGGACGGTGGGGGTTTGGTGGGTGTGAGAGTGGACGGTGTGGGTTTGGTGGGTGTGTGAGTGGGCGGTGTGTGTTTGGTGGGTGTGAGAGTGGACGGTGTGGGTTTGGTGGGTGTGAGAGTGGACGGTGTGGGTTTGTTGGGTGTGAGAGTGGACGGTGTGAGTTTGGTGGGTGTGAGAGTGGACGGTGTGGGTTTGGTGGTTGTGAGAGTGGACGGTGTGTGTTTGGTGAGCGTGAGAGTGGATCGGTGTGGGTTTGGTGGGTGTGAGAGTGGACGGTGTGGGTTTGGTGGGTGTGAGAGTGGATGGTGTGGGTTTGGTGGGTGTGAGAGTGGACGGTGTGGGTTTGTTGGGTGTGAGAGTGGACGGTGTGGGTTTGGTGGGTGTGAGAGTGGACGGTGTGGGTTTGGTGGGTGTGAGAGTGGACGGTGTGGGTTTGGTGGGTGTGAGAGTGGACGGTGTGGGTTTGGTGGGTGTTAGAGTGGACGGTGTGTGTTTGGTGGGTGTGAGAGTGGACGGTGTGGGTTTGGTGGGTGTGTGAGTGGACGGTGTGGGTTTGGTGGGTGTGAGAGTGGACGGTGCGGGGATCGGTGGCGGAGAGAATGTTTGAGTTGATTTCTCTGGCTGTGGGTCTGCTGTTTGAGGAGCTGCCAGTGTGTTTACTCTCCTGACTGTCTCTCCCTCTCCTCAGTACCGTGGCTGTCAGAACGTGCATTTGAGGAAGGATTTCTTCCTGACTCACAGTTCGTGTGCTCGCTCTGAAACCTTCATTAACCTACGGGAGGTCAGTAACCGCATCAAATTACCCCCTGGGGAGTATGTCATCGTCCCCTCGACCTACGACCCCAGTAAGGAGGCTGACTTTGTCCTGAGGGTCTTCACTGAGAAGCAAGCCGATTCAGAGTGAGTTGTCTTTTTTTATTGTTTCTCAGGGTGAGCGCTTCACTGGCTGGACCAGCATTTATTACCCATCCCTAGTTGCCCTTGAGAAGGTGGTGGTGAGCTGCCTTCTTGAACCACTGCAGTCCATGTGGTGTAGGTACACCCACAGTGCTGTTAGGGAGGGAGTTCCAGGATTTTGACCCAGCGACAGTGAAGGAATGGTGATATATTTCCAAGTCAGGATGGTGAGTGACTTGGAGGGAAACTTCCAGGTGGTGGTGTTCCCATCTATCTGCTGCCCTTGTCCTTCTAGATGGTAGTGGTCGTGGGTTTGGAAGGTGCTGTCTAAGGAGCCTTGGTGAGTTCCTGCAGTGCATCTTGTAGATGGTACACACACTGCTGCTACTGTGTGTCGGTGGTGGAGGGAGTGAATGTTTGTGGATGGGGTGCTAATCAAGCAGGTCTGCTTTGTCCTGGATGGTGTTGAGCTTCTTGAGTGTTGTGGGAGCTGCACTCATCCAGGTAAGTGGGGAGTATTCCATCACACTCCTGACTTGTGCCTTGTAGATGGTGGACAGGCTTTGGGGAGTCAGGAGGTGAGTTACTCACTGCAGGATTCCCAGCCTCTGACCTGCTCTTGTAGCCACAGTATTTATATGGCTGGTCCAGTTCAGTTTCTGGTCAATGGTAACCCCCAGGATGTTGATAGTGGGGGTTTCAGTGATGTAATGTCATTGAATGTCAAGGGGCAATGGTTGGATTCTCTCTTGTTGGAGAAGGTCATTGCCTGACACTTGTGTGGGGTGAATGTTACTTGCCACTTGTCAGCCCAAGCCTGGATATTGTCCAGGTCTTGCTGCATTTGAACATGGAGCTGCTTCAGTATCTGAGGGTGTGGAGGGGCCATGTACAAACTCTGACTGAGTCTATTCACTTGCAGGGAGCTGGATGACCCAATCAGCGCTGACCTGGAAGACGAGGCAAGGACACACCCAACCTGAACACTACCACCCTGATCCCCAACCCCTGACCCTGCCACCCTGACCGCCAACACCCGACCCAGCCTCCCTGAACCCCCAACCCCCCCCCGCCCTGACCCCCAACCCCTGACCCTCCCACCCTGACCGCCAACACCTGACCCAGCCTCCCTGAACCCCCAACCTCACCTCCCTGAACCCCCAACCTCGCCTCCCTGACCCCCAACCCCTGACTCCGCCACCCTGACCGCCAACCCCCGACCCAGTCTCCCTGACCCCCAACCCTCCCACCCTGACCCCCAACCCCGACCCTCCCACCCTGACCGCCAACACTCGACCCAGCCTCCCTGAACCCCCAACCTCGCCTCCCTGAACCCCCAACCTCGCCTCCCTGACCCCCAACCCCTGACCCCACCACCCTGACCGCCAACTCCCAACCCAGCCTCCCTGACCCCCAACCCACCCAACCCTGACCCCCAACCCCGACCCCCAACCCCTGACCCTCCCACCCTGACCGCCAACACTCGACCCAGCCTCCCTGACCCCCAACCCCTGACCCAGCCACCCTGATTCCCAACCCCCCCACCCTGACCCCCAACCCCTGACCCCCCCACCCTGACCGCCAACACCCAACCCAGCCTCCCTGATCCCCCAACCTCGCCTCCCTGACCCCCAGCCCCTGACCCAGCCTCCCTGACCCCCAACCCCCGACCCAGCCTCCCTGACCCCCAGCCTCCCTGCCATCCATTCCCACTGTTTCTAAATGACCTCTGACCCTCTACCTGGTCACAAGAACCAGGAGCTAGAGTGGACCATTCGGCCCATCCAGCCTGCTCCACCATTCTATACCATCATGGCTGATCTTGAGCTTCTACTCCATTTTCCCGCCCACTCCCCATATCCCTTAATTCACCAAGACACCAAAAACCCATCCATCCCAACCTTAAATATATTCAACGATGGAGCATTCACAAACCTCTGGGGTGGAGAATTCTAAAGATTCACAACCCTTTGAGTGAAGAAATTTCTCCTCATCTCAGTCCTAAATGATCAGCCCCTTATCCTGAGACTGAGCCCCCGTGTTTTAGACCCCCCGATTGGCAGAGACAATCTCTGTGTCCACCCTGTCAAACCCCTTCAGAATCTCACAGGATTCAATGAGATTGTCTCTCATTCTTCTAAACTCCAGAGAATATAAACCCTCTCAGTGTCCTCCTCACAGCTTAGCTTCCCACCTAGCTTGGAATCACCAGCAAACGTAGATACATTACTCTCTGTCTCTTCATCTAGGTCATTAATACAGATTGTAAATAGCTGGGGCCCCATCACTGATCCTTGTGACGCTCCACGATTCACTGCCTGACAGCTTGAAAAAGCCCCGTTTATGCTCACTCTCTCTCCTCTATCTCACCCAACTGCTCACCAACCCCTGCTCTTCCTGATATATATAAACAATCTCGATCTTGGTGTGCAAAGGACAATTTCAGAGTTTGCGGATGACAAAACTTGGGAGAATTGTAAACTGTGAGAAGGACAGTGTGGAACTTCCAAAGGACATTGAGACATTGGTGGTGTGAACAGATAGGTGGCAGATGAGGTTCAATGCGGAGAAGCGTGAGGTATAAAGAGCATGGAGAGACAGTATAAAATAAAGCGGCAGGGGGCAGAGAGACCTGGGTGTAAATATACATTAGTCATCAAAGGTGGCAGGACAGGTAGAGAGAGCTGTTTCTAAAGCGTACAGCATTCTAGGCTTCATTAGCAGTGTCATGGAGTACAAGAGCAGGGAGGTTATGCTGAGTTTATATAAGACACTGGTTAGACCTCAGCTGGAGTATTGTGTACAGTTCTGGGCACCACACTATAGGAAGGATGTGAACACATTGGAGAGAGTACAGAAGAGGTTTACAAGAATGGTTCCAGGGGTGAGAAACTTCAGCTATGAGGACAGATTGGAGAGGTTGGGACTGTTCTCCTTGGGGAGGAGAAGGCTGAGAGGGGATTTGATAGAGATGTTCAAAATCATGAGAGGGCTGGACAGAGTAGATAGGGAGAAGCTGTTCCCACTTGTAAAAGGGTCAAGAACGAGAGGGCACAGATTTAAAGTGATTTGCAAAAGAAGCAAGTGCGATGTGAGAATAAAGTTTTCACAGTGACTGGTTCGGGTCTGGAATACACGGCCTGGAAGTGTGGGAGAGGCAGGTTCAATCGAGGCATTCAGGAGGGTATTAGATGATTATTTGAATAGAAACAATGTGCAGGGGTACAGGGAAAGGGCAGGAGAGTGGTACTGAGTTAAAATGCTCAGAGCCAGTAGACATGATGGGCTGAATGGCCACGTTCTGCACCATAACAATTCTGTAATTCTAATCACCAATCCCATCCCTGACTTCGACTTCAGACAGATTCCTCAACTACTCCATGATCTCAGAACCTCATTCACACCCCCTTCCAGCTTTTAACACGACTGGGGCCCCATCCCCCCATTCTCCCAAACCCCCCCATTCCCCCAAACCCCCCCATTCCCCCAAACCCCCCCATTCCCCCAAACCCCCCCATTCCCCCAAACCCCCCATTGTCCCAAACCCCCCCCATTCTCCCAAATCCCCCCATTCCCCCAAATCCCCCCATTCCCCCAAATCCCCCCATTCCCCCAAACCCCCCCCATTGTCCCAAACCCCCCCCATTCTCCCAAACCCCCCCCATTCTCCCAAATCCCCCCATTGGCCCAAACCCCCCCATTGTCCCAAACCCCCCCCCATTCTCCCAAATCCCCCCATTCTCCCAAATCCCCCCATTGGCCCAAACCCCCCCATTCTCCCAAACCCCCCCATTCCCCCAAATCCCCCCATTCCCCCAAATCCCCCCATTCTCCCAAATCCCCCCATTGCCCCAAACCCCCCCATTCCTCCCCACCCCCCATTCTCCCAAATCCCCCCATTCTCCCAAACCCCCCCATTCTCCCAGATCCCCCCATTCTCCCAAACCCCCCATTCTCCCAAATCCCCCCATTCTCCCAAATCCCCCCATTCTCCCAAACCCCCCCATTCTCCCAAACCCCCCCATTCTCCCAAAGCCCCCCATTGACCCAAACCTCCCCACCCCCCATTCTCCCAAACCCCCCCATTGCCCCAAACCCCCCCATTCCTCCAAATCCCCCCACCCCCCATTCTCCCAAACCCCCCCATTCTCCCAAACCCCCCCATTGCCCCAAACCTCCCCACCCCCCATTCTCCCAAACCCCCCCATTGCCCCAAACCTCCCCACCCCCCATTCTCCCAAACCCCCCCATTGCCCCAAACCTCCCCACCCCCCATTCTCCCAAACCCCCCCCATTGCCCCAACCCCCCCATTCCTCCAAATCCCCCCACCCCCCATTCTCCCAAACCCCCCCATTCCCCCAAATCCCCCCATTGGCCCAAATCTCCCCACCCCCCATTCTCCCAAACCCCCCCATTGCCCCAAACCTCCCCACCCCCCATTCTCCCAAACCCCCCCATTGCCCCAAACCTCCCCACCCCCCATTCTCCCAAACCCCCCCATTGCCCCAAACCTCCCCACCCCCCATTCTCCCAAACCCCCCCATTCCCCCAAACCCCCCCATTCCTCCCCACCCCCCATTCTCCCAAACCCCCCATTCCCCCAAATCCCCCCATTCCTCCCCACCCCCCATTCTCCCAAACCCCCCATTCCCCCAAACCCCCCCATTCCTCCCCACCCGCCATTCTACCAAACCCCCCCATTGCCCCAAACCTCCCCACCCCCCATTCTCCCAAACCCCCCCCATTGCCCCAAACCTCCCCACACCCCATTCTCCCAAACCCCCCCATTGCCCCAAACCTCCCCACCCCCCATTCTCCCAAACCCCCCCATTGCCCCAAACCTCCCCACCCCTCATTCTCCCAAATCCCCCCATTGGCCCAAACCTCCCCACCCCCATTCTCCCAAACCCCCCCATTGCCCCAAACCTCCCCACCCCCATTCTCCCAAGTCCCCCCATTGGCCCAAACCTCCCCACCCCCCATTCTCCCAAATCCCCCCATTGCCCCAAACCTCCCCACCCCCCATTCTCCCAAATCCCCCCATTGCCCCAAACCTCCCCACCCCCCATTCTCCCAAACCCCCCATTGCCCCAAACCTCCCCACCCCCCATTCTCCCAAACCCCCCATTGCCCCAAACCTCCCCACCCTCATTCTCCCAAATCCCCCCATTGCCCCAAACCTCCCCACCCCCCATTCTCCCAAATCCACCCATTGCCCCAAACCTCCCCAGCCCCCATTCTCCCAAATCCCCCTATTGCCCCAAACCTCCCCAGCCCCCATTCTCCCAAACCCCCCCATTGCCCCAAACCTCCCCACCCCCCATTCTCCCAAATCCCACCATTGCCCCAAACCTCCCCACCCCCCATTCTCCCAAATCCCCCCATTGCCCCAAACCTCCCCACCCCCCATTCTCCCAAATCCCCCCATTGCCCCAAACCTCCCCACCCCCCATTCTCCCAAATCCCCCCATTGCCCCAAACCTCCCCACCCCCCATTCTCCCAAATCCCCCCATTGCCCCAAACCTCCCCACCCCCCATTCTCCCAAATCCCCCCATTGCCCCAAACCTCCCCACCCCCCATTCTCCAAAACCCCCCCATTGGCCCAAACCTCCCCACCCCCCATTCTCCCAAATCCCCCCATTGCCCCAAACCTCCCCACCCCCCATTCTCCCAAATCCCCCCATTGCCCCAAACCTCCCCACCCCCCATTCTCCCAAACCCCGCATTGCCCCAAACCTCCCCACCCCCCATTCTCCCAAACCCCCCATTGCCCCAAACCTCCCCACCCCCCATTCTCCCAAATCCCCCCATTGCCCCAAACCTCCCCACCCCCCATTCTCCCAAATCTCCCCATTGCCCCAAACCTCCCCACCCCCCATTCTCCCAAACCCCCCCATTGCCCCAAACCTCCCCACCCCCCATTCTCCCAAATCCCACCATTGCCCCAAACCTCCCCACCCCCCATTCTCCCAAACCCCCCATTGCCCCAAACCTCCCCACCCCCCATTCTCCCAAACCCCCCATTGCCCCAAACCTCCCCACCCCCCATTCTCCCAAATCCCCCCATTGCCCCAAACCTCCCCACCCCCCATTCTCCCAAATCCCCCCATTGCCCCAAACCTCCCCACCCCCCATTCTCCCAAATCCCCCCATTGCCCCAAACCTCCCCACCCCCCCATTCTCCCAAATCCCCCCATTGCCCCAAACCTCCCCACCCCCCATTCTCCCAAATCCCCCCATTGCCCCAAACCTCCCCACCCCCCATTCTCCCAAATCCCCCCATTGCCCCAAACCTCCCCACCGCCCATTCTCCCAAATCCCCACATTGCCCCAAACCTCCCCACCCCCCATTCTCCCAAATCCCCCCATTGCCCCAAACCTCCCCACCCCCCATTCTCCCAAATCCCCCCATTGCCCCAAACCTCCCCACCCCCCATTCTCCCAAATCCCCCCATTGCCCCAAACCTCCCCACCCCCGATTCTCCCAAATCCCCCCATTGCCCCAAACCTCCCCACCCCCATTCTCCCAAATCCCCCCATTGCCCCAAACCTCCCCACCCCCATTCTCCCAAAGCCCCCCATTGCCCCAAACCTCTCCACCCCCAATTCCCCCAAATCCCCCCATTCCCCCAAATCCCCCCACCCCCCATTCCCCCAAACCCCCACATTCTCCCAAAGCCCCCCATTCACCCAACCCCCCCATTCCCCCAACCCCCCCATTCCTCCAAATCCCCCCATTCTCCCAAATCCCCCCATTCCCCCAAATCCCCCCATTCCTCCAAATCCCCCCATTCCTCCAAATCCCCCCATTCTCCCAAAGCCCCCCATTCCCCCAACCCCCCCATTCCCCCAAAGCCCCCCATTCCCCCAAATCCCCCACCCCCATTCATCCAAACCCCCCCATTCTTCCAAATCCCCCCATTCTCCCAAATCCTCCCATTCCCCCAAATCCCCCCATTCCCCCAAATCCCCCCAACGCATTCCCCCAAACCCCCCCATTCCTCCAAATCCCCCAATTTCCCCAAATCCCCCCATTCCCCTAAACCCCCCATTCCCCCAAACCCCCCCATTCCCCCATATCCCGCTATTCCCCCCAATCCCCCATTCCCCCAAACCCCCCCACCCCCATTCCCCCAAATCCCGCCATTCCCCCAAATCCCCCCACCCACCATTCCCCCAAATCCCCCATTCCCCCAAAGCCCCCCATTCCCCCAACGGCCCCCATTCCCCCAAATCCCCCCATTCCCCCAAACCCCCCATTCCTCCAAATCCCCCCATTCCCCCAAACCCCCCATTCCTCCAAATCCCCCCATTCTCCCAAAGCCCCCCATTCCCCAAACACCCCCATTCCCCCAAAGCCCCCCATTCCCCCAAATCCCCCCACCCCCCATTCCTCCAAACCTCCCCATTCTTCCAAATCCCCCCATTCCCCCAAACCCCCCCATTCCCCCAAACCCCCCCACCCCCATTCCCCCAAATCCCCCCATTCCCCCAAATCCCCCCATTCCCCCAAATCCCCCCATTCCCCCAAATCCCCCCATTCCCCCAAACCCCGCCATTCTCCCAAAGCCCCCCATTCCCCAAACCCCCACATTCCCCCAAAGCCCCCCATTCTCCCAAAGCCCCCCATTCCCCCAAAGCCCCCCATTCCCCCAAATCCCCCCACCCCCCATTCCTCCAAACCTCCCCATTCTTCCAAATCCCCCCATTCTCCCAAATCCCCCCATTCCCCCAAACCCCCCCACCCCCATTCCCCCAAATCCCCCCATTCCCCCAAATCCCCACACCCCCCCAAATCCCCCCACCCCCCATTCCCCCAAATCCCCCATTCCCCAAACCCCCCCACCCCCATTCCCCCAAATCCCGCCATTCCCCCAAATCCCCCCACCCCCCATTCCCCCAAATCCCCCCACCCCCCATTCCCCCAAATCCCCCCCATTCCCCCAAATCCCCCCACCCCCCATTCCCCCAAATCCCCCCATTCCCCCAAATCCCCCCATTCCCCCAAATCCCCCCATTCCCCCAAATCCCCCCACCCCCCATTCCCCCAAATCCCCCCACCCCCATTCCCCCAAATCCCCCCATTCCCCCAAATCCCCCCATTCCCCCAAATCCCCCCACCCCCCATTCCCCCAAATCCCCCCATTCCCCCAAATCCCCCCACCCCCATTCCCCCAAATCCCGCCATTCCCCCAAATCCCCCCACCACCATTCCCCCAAATCCCCCCATTCCCCCAAATCCCCCCATTCCCCCAAATCCCCCCATTCCCCCAAATCCCCCCACCCCCATTCCCCCAAATCCCCCCATTCCCCCAAATCCTCCCATTCCCCCAAATCTCCCCCATTCCCCCAAATCCCGCCATTCCCCCAAATCCCCCCACCCCCACTCCCCCAAATACACCCACCCCCATTCCCCCAAATCTCCCCCATTCCCCCAAATCTCCCCCATTCCCCCAAATCTCCCCCATTCCCCCAAATCTCCCCCATTCCTCCAAATCCCCCCATTCCTCCAAATCCCCCCATTCCTCCAAATCCCCCCATTCCCCCAAATCTCCCCCATTCCCCCAAATCCCCCCATTCCTCCAAACCCCCCCATTCCCCCAAATCTCCCCCATTCCCCCAAATCTCCCCCATTCCCCCAAATCTCCCCCATTCCTCCAAATCCCCCCATTCCTCCAAATCTTCCCATTCCCCCAAATCTCCCCCATTCCCCCAAATCTCCCCCATTCCCCCAAATCTCCCCCATTCCTCCAAATCCCCCCATTCCTCCAAATCCCCCCATTCCTCCAAATCCTCCCATTCCCCCAAATCTCCCCCATTCCCCCAAATCCCCCCATTCCCCCAAATCCCGCCATTCCCCCAAATCCCCCCACCCCCACTCCCCCCAAATACCCCCACCCCCATTCCCCCAAATCTCCCCCATTCCCCCAAATCTCCCCCATTCCTCCAAATCCCCCATTCCTCCAAATCCTCCCATTCCCCCAAATCTCCCCCATTCCCCCAAATCCTCCCATTCCCCCAAATCCCCCCATTCCCCCAAATCCCGCCATTCCCCCAAATCCCGCCATTCCCCCAAATCCCCCCACCCCCACTCCCCCAAATACCCCCACCCCCATTCCCCCAAATCCCCCATTCCCCAAAATCCCCTCATTCCCCCAAATCCTCCCATTCCCCCAAATCTCCCCCATTCCCCCAAATCCTCCCATTCCCCCAAATCTCCCCACCCCCCATTCTCCCAAATCCCACCATTGCCCCAAACCTCCCCACCCCCCATTCTCCCAAACCCCCCATTGCCCCAAACCTCCCCACCCCCCATTCTCCCAAACCCCCCATTGCCCCAAACCTCCCCACCCCCCATTCTCCCAAATCCCCCCATTGCCCCAAACCTCCCCACCCCCCATTCTCCCAAATCCCCCCATTGCCCCAAACCTCCCCACCCCCCATTCTCCCAAATCCCCCCATTGCCCCAAACCTCCCCACCCCCCATTCTCCCAAATCCCCCCATTGCCCCAAACCTCCCCACCCCCCATTCTCCCAAATCCCCCCATTGCCCCAAACCTCCCCACCCCCCATTCTCCCAAATCCCCCCATTGCCCCAAACCTCCCCACCGCCCCAAACCTCCCCACCGCCCATTCTCCCAAATCCCCACATTGCCCCAAACCTCCCCACCCCCCATTCCCCCAAATCTCCCCCATTCCCCCAAATCTCCCCCATTCCCCCAAATCTCCCCCATTCCTCCAAATCCCCCCATTCCTCCAAATCCCCCCATTCCCCCAAACCCCCCCATTCCCCCAAACCCCCCCATTCCCCCAAATCTCCCCCATTCCCCCAAATCTCCCCCATTCCCCCAAATCTCCCCCATTCCTCCAAATCCCCCCATTCCTCCAAATCCTCCCATTCCTCCAAATCTCCCCCATTCCCCCAAATCTCCCCCATTCCCCCAAATCTCCCCCATTCCCCCAAATCCCCCCATTCCTCCAAATCCCCCCATTCCTCCAAATCCCCCCATTCCTCCAAATCCTCCCATTCCCCCAAATCTCCCCCATTCCCCCAAATCCCCCCATTCCCCCAAATCCCGCCATTCCCCCAAATCCCCCCACCCCCACTCCCCCAAATACCCCCACCCCCATTCCCCCAAATCTCCCCCATTCCCCCCAAATCTCCCCCATTCCTCCAAATCCCCCCATTCCTCCAAATCCTCCCATTCCCCCAAATCTCCCCCATTCCCCCAAATCCTCCCATTCCCCCAAATCCCCCCATTCCCCCAAATCCCGCCATTCCCCCAAATCCCCCCACCCCCATTCCCCCAAATCCCCCATTCCCCAAAATCCCCTCATTCCCCCAAATCCTCCCATTCCCCCAAATCTCCCCCATTCCCCCAAATCCTCCCATTCCCCCAAATCTCCCCCATTCCCCCAAATCCTCCCATTCCCCCAAATCCTCCCATTCCCCCAAATCTCCCCACCCCCCATTCTCCCCCATTCCTCCAAATCCTCCCATTCCCCCAAATCTCCCCCATTCCCCCAAATCCTCCCATTCCCCCAAATCTCCCCCATTCCCCCAAAGCCCCCCATTCCTCCAAATCCCCCCATTCCTCCAAATCCTCCCATTCCTCCAAATCTTCCCATTCCCCCAAATCTCCCCCATTCCCCCAAATCCTCCCATTCCCCCAAATCCCCCCATTCCCCCAAATCCCCCCATTCCCCCAAATCTCCCCCATTCCCCCAAATCCTCCCATTCCCCCAAATCTCCCCCATTCCCCCAAATCTCCCCCATTCCCCCAAACCCCCCCATTCCCCCAAAGCCCCCCATTCCTCCAAATCTCCCCCATTCCCCCAAACCCCCCCATTCCCCCAAACCCCCCCACCCCCATTCCTCCAAATCCTCCCATTCCCCCAAATCTCCCCCATTCCCCCAAATCTCCCCCATTCCCCCAAACCCCCCCCATTCCCCCAAACCCCCCCACCCCCATTCCTCCAAATCCTCCAATTCCTCCAAATCCTCCCATTCCTCCAAATCCCCCCATTCCCCCAAATCCCCCCATTCCCCCAAATCCCCCCATTCCCCCAAACCCCCCATTCCCCCAACCCCCCCATTCCTCCAAATCCCCCCATTCCCCCAAAACCCGCCACCCCCATTCCCCCAAATACCCCCACCCCCCTCATTCTCCCAAACCCCCCTAAATCCCCCCATTCCCCCCTCGACTTCCATCTGGCATCCTGTCTAGTTAACCTTTAACCTGGATAATCTCCCTGTCTGAATTCTGAATCTCTCACTGATTTCTTTCTATCACCGATTTCTCTCGCCCTCATGCCCCGCCCCCTCCCCCTCATGTCCCCCTCCCCCTCATGTCCCCCTCCCCCTCATGTCCCCCTCCCCCTCATGTCCCCCACCCCCCTCTTGTCCCCCCACCCCCTCATGTCCCCCTCCCCCCTCTTGTCCCCCTCCCCCTCATGTCCCTCTCCCCCTCATGTCCCCCTCCCCCTCATGTCCCCCTCCCCCTCATGTCCCTCTCCCCCTCATGTCCCCCTCCCCCTCATGTCCCTCTCCCCCTCATGTCCCCCTCCCCCTCATGTCCCCCACCCCCTCATGTCCCTCTCCCACTCATGTCTCCCTCCCCCTTATGCCCCCCTCGCTCTCGTGCCCCCCTCCCCTTCGCCCTCAGGCCCCCATCCCCTTCATGCACCCGCCCCCCCCCCCCCCCCCCCCCCCAGTTCTGAATTTTCTCTCTAACTTTTTCAGGATGAAATCTCTGAGGATGATGTTGATGAGAATTTTAAAGCCATGTTCAGTCAGCTCGCCGGGGAGGTGAGTTATCTCCGTAGAACCATAGCACACTACAGCACAGCAAAACAGGCCATTCGGCCCTTCTAGTCCATGCCAAAATATTATTCCACTAGTCCCATTGTCCCATCTCCATCGTCAGCCGGACTCTCCATCAGAAAACTCCACACGACAGACTGCATGATGTCCCCACCCTGATCCCGAGTGCCACCCTGACCCCAACCTGACCCCAGGTGTCACACTGACCCCAAACTGGGCCCCGGGTGTCACACTGGCCCCTTGTATCACACTGACCTCAAGCTGACCCCGTATGTCACACTGACCCTGCGCTGGCCCCTGGGTGTCACACTGACCCCGGAGCTGACCCCGGGTGTCACACTGACCCCGCGCTGACCTATGGGTGTCACACTGACCCCGCGCTGACGCATTGGTGTCACACTGACCCCGGAGCTGACCCCGGGTGTGACACTGACCCCGCGCTGACCCCGGGTGTCACACTGACCCCGGGTGTCACACTGACCCCGCGCTGACCCCAGGTATCACACTGACCCCTCGCTGACCCCGCATGTCACACTGACCCCACGTTGGCCCCTGGGTGTTACACTGACCCCACGCTGACCCCGGGTGTCACACTGACCCCGCGCTGACCCCGGGTGTCACACTGACCCCACGCTGACCCCAGGTGTCACACTGACCCCTCGCTGACCCTGCATGTCACACTGACCCCACGTTGGCCCCTGGGTGTTACACTGACCCCACGCTGACCCCGGGTGTCACACTGACCCCGCGCTGACCCCTGGGTATGAGTGACCCTGCTGGTTAACTGTGATGTTCCTCTCTCCCCAGGACTTGGAGATTAGCGTATTTGAACTGCGGACAATTCTCAACCGGGTGCTATCTAAACGTAAGTGATGGGTTGATTGTGGTCATCACTGGGGTTATTGCTGGGTATCTGGGTGATTAATGGGTACATGGGGGATCCTGCTGCATGCACTGGAGCCCTTGCTGGGCAAATTGCCGGCCGGGGGAGCCGGGGTCGTACCGGGGTCGTGGCCTGTCTTGCCCATGATCACCGGTTGGTGAAGATGGCCGTATACCCAAAGATCTTATGTACTTGATAGCCACTGGGTCACAATCTCCGGAGCATCCACATTCCCGCTACGCGGGCACATACAAGCGAGGTAGGAAGATGGCGGACACTGACAGCTGGGAGACTCCTTACCCGGCCGGGAACTCTGACTGTTCGGAAGGTCATTGGAAGAGACAAGCAGAAAGAAACAGCTTCTCTGGCTAAGAAGTGAACCCGGAGAAAACAGAGCAGGGAAGTGAGGTCCCAGTGCCCCAAGACTCTGAAGCCCCTTCCCTCCTGCACCTACAAACCACCCATTGGTCCCACCTAACTTCATATTTCTACTCTGGCTAGTTCATGGCACTGGGACTAATCCAGAGATTTTGGTAGGAAGAACATGGACAGACAATATGAAATAAGGGGTGGAATTTTGAAGGTGATGCAGGAGCAGAGGGACCTGGGTGTATATGTGTACAGATCATTGAAGGTGACAGAACAGGCTGAGAGAGCAGTTAATAAAACATACAGTATTCTGGGCTTTATTAATAGGGGCATAGAGTACAAAAACAGGGAGGTTATGCTGAGTTTATATGAGACCCTCGTTAGACCTCAGTACAGAGTATAAGAGCAAAGATATGATGTTAAACCTGTGTAAACACTGGTCTGGCCTCAGTTGGAGTATTGTGTCCAGTTCTGGGCATCAGAATTTAGGAACGATGTGAAGATATTTGAGAGGGTGCAAAACAGATTCATGAGAATGGTTCCAGGGATGAGGGACTTCAGTTATGTAGATAGATTGGAGAAGTTGGGACTGTTCTTCTTGGAGAAGAGGAAGTTAAGAGGAGATTTGATAGAGGTATTCAAAATCATGAGGGGTCTGGACAGAGTAGATAGGGAGAAACTGTTCCCATTGGTGGAAGGATCGAGAACCAGAAAGAACAGATTTAAAGTGATTGACAAAAGGAGCAATGGAGACATGAGGGAAACGTTTCAGACAGCGAGTGGTTAGGATCTGGAATGCACTGTCTGAGAGTGTGGGGGAGACAGGGTCAATCGAGTGGTTAGGATTTGGAATGCATTGTCTGAATGTGGTGGAGACAGGGTCAATCGAGTGGTTAGGATCTGGAATGCACTGCCTGAGAGTGTGGGGGAGACAGGGTCAATCGAGTGGTTAGGATTTGGAATGCACTGTCTGAATGTGGTGGAGACAGGGTCAATCGAGTGGTTAGGATCTGGAATGCACTGCCTGAGAGTGTGGGGGAGACAGGGTCAATTGAGTGGTTAGGATCTGGAATGCACTGTCTGAGAGTGTGGTGGAGAGACGGTCAATCGAGTGGTTAGGGTCTGGAATGCCTGAATGTAATGGTGACAGGGTCAATTGAGGCTTTCAAGTGTAAACTAGAGAGTTATGTAAACAGAAATATTGTCCAAGCTACGGGAATAGTCTGGGGAGTGGGCTCAGTGAGTTGCTCTTGCAGAGGACCAGCATGGGAACAATGGGCTGAATCGCATCCTCTGTGCTGTAACCATTCTTTGAGTCTATCATACTAACATTCCCACGTCTTGCCCTTCCCCTTGTGGTATTAATATGTGAGGAGCTTGAGGATGATCATTACTGGTCAGATCCTTGACTGCTCCTCTGTGTCCAGCGAAACTCTGATCACGCCTTTGTCATGTTACTCTCATTATCTGATATTTCAGATCGTGATTTAAAGACAGATGGATTCAGTCTGGACTCCTGTCGTGGAATGGTCAATCTCTTGGATGTATCCTTCACCCTGATCTGAACATAACCATGGAAATGAGCCCTAGACTGTGGCGGAGGGTCAGAACTTGCTAGAGACTGACCTCTGTGAGGTCAGTTCCTCATCCATTGGAGACACCTCTCTCTGAGTCTGGCTATAGTCTCAATTTCCAGAACCAGGAATCTGACATTGAGATTGGAAGTGATATCAGACAGGGCAGTGATTGGCAGCTCCTTAGCTGTGGGGTAGGTGAACTCTCTCCCCCTCGCCCACTGTCCCCTACCCAAGATGGACTGGTTGGGTCAAATGACCTCTTTCGGTGCCATACATAGAAGAAGGTCTGGGAGATAAGTTTTTAGAATGCTTTTGTGACAGTTTCCTGGGACAATACATTGGGAAACAACTATGGATTAAGCTACTTTAGATCAGTAGGAAATAGTGATCATAATACCATTCAATTCCATGTTAAATATGAAAGTGAAACTCTAATCACAATCAAAAATCTTAAACAAAGCCAGTTAATAGGTATGAGGGGAGAACTGGCTCAGTTTAATTGGGTAAATAGACTGAAAGGTATGGAGGGAAACAGACAGGAGGAAACATTCAAAGAAACATTTCAGAATCTTCATCGTGAGTGTGTCCATTGAAAAACAAAAGCTCAAGGAGACAGACCCATCCATGGCTCACTCAGCAAGTTGTGGATAGTCTTAGACTAACAGAAGAGGCTTACAATGTGACAAAGGACAGGAGCAAGTCTGAGGACTGGAATGTTTTAGAAACATGCAGAGAGCCACCAAAAACTTAATAAAAAGGGAAAAAATGGAATATAAAAACGGCTTGCAGAGAGGTATGGGACAGGTTAAGTGAGTGGACCGTAAGGTGGCAGATGGAGTATAAAGTGGTTAAATGTAAGGTTATTACTCACAAACAGATGTATGAATTAGGAGCAGGAGTGGCCACTCGGCCCTTTGAGCCTGCTCTGTTATTCAATAAGATCACGGCTGATCTGTAACCTCCTGCCTACCCCTGATAATCTTTCACCCCCTTGTTAATCAAGAATCTATCCACCTCTGCTGTAAAAATATTCAAAGACTCTGCTTCTACTGCCTTGGATGCATTTTAAGAATTCCGCTCCCTCCAATCCTATGACACTGTGACTAACCCAGTTAGTGTTAGGGAAGTTGAAATCCCCCAGTATTACTACCCTGTTATTTTTACATTTCTCTGAAATTTGCCTACATATCTGCTCTTGTGTTTCTCTCTGACTGTTTGGGGATCTATAGTACACTCTCAGCAATGTGATTGCTCCTTTTTTGTTTTTCAGTTCTACCCATATGACTTCATTTGAGGAGCTTTCTAAGATGTCATCCCACCTTACTGCTGTAATTGATTCTTTGATCAATATAACGATACTCCCTCCTCTTTTACCTCCTTCCCTGTCTCGCCTGAAGACCCTATATCCTGGAAGATTCAGCTGCCAATCCTGCCCCTCTCTCAACCATGTCTCTGTGACAGCAATGACATCACACTTCCATATATTAATTTGTGCCCTCAACTCATCTGCCTGGTGAAGAAATTTCTCCTCATCTCAGTGCTAGATGGTCTACCCCATATCCTCAAACAGTGACCCTTGATTCTGGACTCCTCCACCATCGGGAACAGCCTTCTTGCATCTACCCTGTCTAGCCCTGTTAGAATTTTATAGGTTTCTATGAGATCCCCCCCCTCATTTTTCTGAAAGACTCCTGGTAATAAAATAAACACCATCCAATCTTGCCAAACTCCCTTGTGCCTTAACTGACCTGTAATTCCTACACCTTCCAGACTCACTTGCTCTCTCTTCTAATTTTGGCTGTACAGCTCCCCCTGCTGAACCTCCGCTCAGGATCCCATCCCCCTGACAAGTTAGTTTAAACCCTCCCCGACAGCACTAGCAAACCTCCCCGCAAGGCTGTTGGTCCCATTCCGGTTCACTGCTACTGTGCAGTGACTACACGAGTGGGATTTTCCACTAACAGGATGCTGTTGTCAGTCCAAAAAGACATTCTGCCTACCACACAACTGAGTAACATTGTGTATGAATTTCAGTGCCAGTGTGATGCCGGAGACAACAATTGGCTGATTGAATCAAACAGCATGTTCCTCTGGTTGTTTGTAACAGTCAGAGTACAGTATGTACTCAACCAGCCTACACTCACAAAACACAAAACCAAACGTCTCCTGTTAGATGTGATTCTGAGATTGGCCAGTACTTGCTGAACAATCCTGACTGTGCTAATATACACACACTAACAACCGATTTAAGATAGTCAGTTGAGCTGATAATGTGGCTCATTCACACTTGCTAAAAGTGACAGACACTCATAGACAGGGGCCTGGGTTACCACAACCAAAAGGAATGTGTTCAAGCGTGGCTCCTTCTTTGAGTTGCTGGGAGCTTGGGAAGCCCAGAGTTTCCCATTGCTTTCTCCATGGCATTGCCTCAGCCAATCAGAGCTGACTTACCAACCAATCAGCAGCCTTTTCTCCTGTGGTATAAATAGTTGTGACTATCTGAAATTTGGTATTCTTGTGCTTGTCCTGATGAGTCCAAGACTAAAAGCTCCAGCAACATGTCTCTCTTTTCACTGATTGTTTTAAGTTCCTCCCTCCCTTTTGCCCCCTGCTTTTCTACTATTCTTGGGATGCTTTTTCTGTTTTCTACTTTGAAGAAAGATATAAATAACTTGTTCGATGTCTCTGTCATCTCCTTGTTTCCCATTATTAATTCCCCAATCTCACCCTCTATGCAACCAACACTCATTTACACAATTCTTTGCCTTTTTATACACTTGCAGAAGCTTTTACTGTCTGTTTTATACCTCTTGCTAGTATTCTCTCATCAATTTCTCCCTCTTTATTATTTTAGTCATCCTTTTCAGGTTTCAAAAATTTCTCAATCTTCTGGGCAACCAATAACCTTTTGAACATTGACATCTTTTCTTTCAGTTTGATACTATCCTTAACTTCCTTAGTTACCCAGTTGGGGCATCCTTCTCATGGAGGCAATTCATCTCAAATGAAATATATCTTTATTGAGAGTTATAAGACATCTCCATAAATGTCTGCCACTGCTTCTCTGCCATCTTATCCTTTAACCTATTTTCCAAGCCCACTTTAGCCAACCTTGTCTTCATACCCTGTAATTGCCTTTATTAAAGTTTAAACACTAGTTTCAGACCCACACTTCTCACCCTCAAACTGAATGGAAAATTCTATCATGTTATGGTCACTCTTACCTAGAGGATTCTTTACTATGATGTCATTAACTATTCCTGTCTCATTACACATTACCAGTTCCAAAATAATACTGTTCCCTGGTTGGTTCCAGAGTGTATTATTCTGAGAAATTATCCCAAATACACTGTGAACTCATCCTCCAGGCTAACTTTGCTAATTTGATTTGTCCAATCTATATGAAGATTAAAATCGTCCATGATTATTGCCGTACCTTTCTGACAAGTCCCCATTACTTCTTGATTGATACTCCACCCAACAGTGTAGCTACTGTCAGGGAGTCCAAAATCACTCCAACCAGTGACTGCATTCCTTTGCTATTCCTTATTCCCCACACAAACTGATTCTATACCCTGACCCTGTGAACCAAGATCATTTCTCACAACTAGTTTAAAGGGTGGACACCGAGATTGGGCCTATATTCTCTGCAGTTTAGAAGAATGAGAGACGATCTCATTGAATCCTGTGAGATTCTGAAGGGGTTTGACAGGGTGGACACTGAGAGATTGTCTCTGCCGATCGGGGAGTCTAAAACATGGGGGCTCAGTCTCAGGATAAGGGGCTGATCATTTAGGACTGAGATGAGGAGAAATTACTTCACTCAAAGGGTTGTGAATCTTTGGAATTCTCCACCCCAGAGGGTTGTGGATGTTCCATCGTTGAATATATTTAAGGTTGGGATGGATGGGTTTTTGGTGTCTCGGTGAATTAAGGGATATGGGGAGTGGGCGGGAAAATGGAGTAGAAGCTCAAGATCAGCCATGATGGTATAGAATGGTGGAGCAGGCTGGATGGGCCGAATGGTCCACTCCAGCTCCTGGTCTCAAGTAAAATTGGGAACTTTCTCTCTTTAACCAATCCTCTTACAGAAAGACGGCAGTGGTCGCCTGGGATTGGTGGAGTTTCAAATCATGTGGAACAAGATCCGCAAATGGCTGGTAAGTGATGGGATCTGGGGGGTGCTCTCTCATTTTCTCTCTCTCTCTCTCTTTTCACTCGTGCTCTCTCTCTCTCGCACGCTCTCTTGCTTCTCTCTCTTGCTGTCGAGCCTGTGAGATGTGGAGCTTGGGGACTGGGCAACTATAGCCACCAACGGTGGAGCAATTAAAATTGAGGATGCCAAGGCCAGAATGAGGAGGAACACAGAGATCTTCGAGGATCTTGGTGATGGAGGAGATTTTACGCAGACATGGAGGAATTTGAAAACAATGATGAGAATTTTAAAGTCAAGACATTGCTTGACCTGGAGCCAGTGTAGGTCAGGTGGGTGACAGTGGAATGGGACTTGGTGTGAGTTAGGACAGGGGCAGCAGGATTTTGAATGACCTTCAGTTTACAAAGGGTAGAATGTGAGGGGCAGCCAGGATGTGTTGGAACAGTCGAGTCTGGAGGGAACAAAGGCGTGGACGAGGGTTCCCAGCAGCAGGTGAGCTGAGACAGGGGTGGTCCTACAGAGGGTCATCCTTCAGAGTCTTAGTGAGGGCAGAGGTCAGAAGCTCATCTCAGGGTCAAATGTGACCCCAAGGTTGGCAGTCTCAGGCTGTTGCCGGTGAGAGAGACAAAATCAGTGTCAGGGACAGAAGACAATGGCTTCAATTCCCCCTGTGTTTAATTGGAGGAAATTTGTGTCCATCTAGTACTGAATCCTGGATAAGCAGTCTGATCACTTGGAGTCAATGGAGAGGCGCTGGAGGAAGATGATGTGGTAATATCCAAGGGAGAGAGGGGGGCATAGTGGGACATTCAGGGAGGGCAAATGAGAGGGAGTGTGAGCGAGAATGAGAATTAGGCAGATGGTTTACACTCTTCATTACCATTACCACGGAGACCGGAGAGCGCAGAGCGTGTACCATTACCACAGAGACCGGAGAGCGCAGCGCGTGTACCATTACCACAGAGACCGGAGAGCGCAGAGCGTGTACCATTACCACAGAGACCGGAGAGCGCAGCGCGTGTACCATTACCACAGAGACCAGAGAGCGCAGCACGTGTACCATTACCACAGAGACCGGAGAGCGCAGAGCGTGTACCATTACCACAGAGACCGGAGAGCGCAGAGCGTGTACCATTACCACAGAGACCGGAGAGCGCAGAGCGTGTACCATTACCACAGAGACCGGAGAGCGCAGCGCGTGTACCATTACCACAGAGACCGGAGAGCGCAGAGCGTGTAACGTTACCACAGAGACCAGAGAGCGCAGAGCGTGTACCATTACCACAGAGACCGGAGAGCGCAGCGCGTGTACCATTACCACAGAGATCGGAGAGCGCAGAGCGTGTACCATTACCACAGAGACCGGAGAGTGCAGAGCGTGTACCATTGCTACAGAGACCGGAGAGCGCAGAGAATGTACCATTACCACGGAGACCGGAGATCGCAGGGCGTGTACCATTACCACAGAGACCGGAGAGCGCAGAGCATGTACCATTACCACAGAGACCGGAGAGCGCAGGGCGTGTACCATCACCACAGAGACCGGAGAGTGCAGAGCATGTACCATTATCACAGGGACCGGAGAGTGCAGCGCGTGTACTATTACCATCCAGACCGGAGAGTGCAGAGCGTGTACCATTACCACAGAGACCGGAGAGTGCAGAGCGTGTACCATTACCACAGAGACCCGAGAGTGCAGCGCGTGTACCATTACCACTGAGACCGGAGAGCGCAGAGCGTGTACCATTACCACGGAGACCGGAGATCGCAGGGCGTGTACCATTACCACAGAGACCGGAGAGACAGAGCGTGTACCATTACCACAGAGACCGGAGAGTGCAGCGTGTGTACCATTACCACAGAGACCGGAGAGCGCAGAGCGTGTACCATCACCACAGAGACCGGAGAGTGCAGAGCATGTACCATTACCACAGGGACCGGAGAGTGCAGCGCGTGTACCATTACCATCCAGACCGGAGAGCGCAGAGCGTGTACCATTACCACAGAGACCAGAGAGTGCAGAGCGTGTACCATTACCATCCTGACCGGAGAGTGCAGAGCGTGTACCATTACCACAGAGACCGGAGAGCGCAGCGCGTGTACCATTACCACAGAGACTGGAGAGCGCAGAGCATGTACCATTACCACAGAGACCGGAGAGTGCAGAGCGTGCACCATTACCACAGAGACCGGAGAGCGCAGAGCGTGTACCATTACCACAGAGACCGGAGAGCGCAGGGCGTGTACCATTACCACCCAGACCGGAGAGTGCAGCGCGTGTACCATTACCACAGAGACCGGAGAGCGCAGCGCGTGTTCCATTACCACAGAGACCGGAGAGCGCAGCGCGTGTTCCATTACCACAGAGACCGGAGAGTGCAGAGCGTGTACCATTACTACAGAGACCGGAGAGCGCAGAGAATGTACCATTACCACAGAGACCGGAGAGCGCAGCGCGTGTACCATTACCACAGAGACCGGAGAGCGCAGCGCGTGTACCATTACCACAGTGACCGGAGAGCGCAGTGCGTGTGCCATTACCACAGAGACCAGAGAGTGCAGCGCGTGTATCATTACCACAGAGACCGGAGAGCGCAGAGCGTGTACCGTTACCACAGAGACCGGAGAGCGCAGAGCGTGTACCATTACCACAGAGACCGGAGAGCGCAGCGCGTGTACCATTGCCACAGAGAGCAGAGAATGCAGAGCGTTTACCATTACCACAGAGACCAGAGAGTGCAGTGCGTGTACTGTTATCATGGAGACCTGGAGCGGAGAGCGTGTACCATTACCACAGAGACCGGAGAGCCCAGAGCGTGTACCATTACCACAGAGACCGGAGAGTGCAGCGCGTGTACCATTACCACGGAGACCGGAGAGCGCAGCACGTGTACCATTACCACAGAGACCGGAGACCGCAGAGCGTGTACCATTACCACAGAGACCTGAGAGCGCAGAGCGTGTACCATTACCACAGAGACCGGAGAGCGCAGAGCGTGTACCATTACCACAGAGACCGGAGAGCGCAGAGCGTGTACCATTACCACAGAGACCAGAGAGTGCAGCGCGTGTACTGCTACTATGGAGACCTGGAGCGGAGAGCGTGTACCATTACCACAGAGACCGGAGAGCCCAGAGCGTGTACCATTACCACAGAGACCGGAGAGCGCAGAGCGTGTACCATTACCACAGAGACCGGAGACCGCAGAGCGTCAACCATTACCACAGAGACCGGAGAGCGCAGCGCGTGTACCATTACCACAGAGTCCGGAGAGCGCAGAGCATGTACCATTACCACAGAGACCGGAGAGCGCAGAGCGTGTACCATTACCACAGAGACCAGAGAGTGCAGCGCGTGTACTGCTACCATGGAGACCTGGAGCGGAGAGCGTGTACCATTACCACAGAGACCAGAGAGCCCAGAGCGTGTACCATTACCACAGAGACCGGAGAGTGCAGCGCGTGTACCATTACCACGGAGACCGGAGAGCGCAGCACGTGTACCTTTACCACAGAGACCGGAGACCGCAGAGCGTGTACCATTACCACAGAGACCGGAGAGCGCAGCGCGTGTACCATTACCACAGAGACCGGAGAGCGCAGAGCGTGTACCATTACCCCAGAGACCAGAGAGTGCAGCGCGTGTACTGCTACCATGGAGACCTGGAGCGGAGAGCGTGTACCATTACCACAGAGACCGGAGAGCGCAGAGCGTGTACCATTACCCCAGAGACCAGAGAGTGCAGCGCGTGTACTGCTACCATGGAGACCTGGAGCGGAGAGCGTGTACCATTACCACAGAGACCGGAGAGCCCAGAGCGTGTACCATTACCACAGAGACCGGAGAACGCAGAGCGTGTACCATTACCACAGAGACCGGAGAGCACAGAGCGTGTACCATTACCACAGAGACCGGAGAGCTCAGGGCATGTACCATTACCACAGAGACCGGAGAGCGCAGCGCGTGTACCTTTACCACAGAGACCGGAGAGCGCAGAGCGTGTACCATTACCACAGAGACCGGAGAGCGCAGAGCGTGTACCATTACCACAGAGACCAGAGAGTGCAGCGCGTGTACTGCTACCATGGAGACCTGGAGCGGAGAGCGTGTACCATTACCACAGAGACCAGAGAGCCCAGAGCGTGTACCATTACCACAGAGACCGGAGAGCGCAGAGCGTGTACCATTACCACAGAGACCAGAGAGTGCAGCGCGTGTACTGCTACCATGGAGACCTGGAGCGGAGAGCGTGTACCATTACCACAGAGACCGGAGAGCGCAGAGCTTGTACCATTACCACAGAGACCGGAGAGCGCAGAGCGTGTACCATTACCACAGAGACCGGAGAGCCCAGAGCGTGTACCATTACCACAGAGACCGGAGAGCGCAGAGCGTGTACCATTACCACAGAGACCGGAGAGCTCAGGGCATGTACCATTACCACAGAGACCAGAGAGTGCAGCGCGTGTACTGCTACCATGGAGACCTGGAGCGGAGAGCGTGTACCATTACCACAGAGACCGGAGAGCCCAGAGCGTGTACCATTACCACAGAGACCGGAGAGCCCAGAGCGTGTACCTTTACCACAGAGACCGGAGAGCTCAGGGCATGTACCATTACCACAGAGACCAGAGAGTGCAGCGCGTGTACTGCTACCATGGAGACCTGGAGCGGAGAGCGTGCCTGTGCCCTTTGCCTTCAAACAACCAACTGCAGCATCTTGAATTTCATGAACTTCTTAATGCTGAACCTACACTTGAACGTTCTTCAGCCAAGGATCAGAAATCCACTCTTCCAGATTAGTTTGTCCAGATCAAACTGAATTGAAAATTGGGCATCCTGGAGAAGAGAATTGTTAAACCACCAGACTACATCAGGTCTAAGTAGAAAGTCAGATAAGGTCCAGATTTTCCCCTGGTTTGGTCAAGTTGCTGGTGAAGTATCCAAATGCAGCTCTTTGACTATCCCTCAACCATCTTTGATGAAATATTCAAAGACTTTGATGAATATTTTAACCTTCAAGTTGTGGAGCGCACAGCCCTTAAAAAGGGGCACAGAAAACCACTGGGAAAGCACCAAAAGGGTTCCAGACAATACTCGAGTAAACCACACAAAGGCACCAAAGAGGCAGAGAACTTTCCGGAAGTCTCAGAAATATATCTTTTTTGAAATCCTGAAACGTTACCTGCTCTGCAACAGCAGGTGATAGTGCAGATGGAGCAGCTGGCTGTGAATTAAGGAAAGCCATCTGATGAAACCCAAAATAAGCAAATCCTGCAGAAGGAAAGTGAAATAAGGTTGGAAAATGCTCTTTTCAGAATTGAATCGGAAGATTTGAAACACAAGATTCAAGCTGAGTATATACCCTTGGAACTGCATGAGACACTGAAGCCCTCAATGAGCCGAACTGTTCAAGATCGAAACAAACACATTTTTGAGGTGTCAGAGGTACAAGAGAGAGGTGACAGAGCTGAAGAAAATGGATGGACATTTGGAAGAAAACTTGAGAAAAACATCATGTTTCCAAGGTGATATATGAAGAGATGAAAATCAAGAACCTGGAATGGCAAGCAACCGTGAGGGCTCTCAAAAACAATCAGCAGAAACACAATTACAGGATGCGAGTATGTACAGCAGCACAGAGGAATTGTCCACTTCCAGGGAAAAACTGATTCATGTAGACAATCAACTTTCACACCGAAAATAAGAGTTTGACAAGAAAAAAACAAGAACTAATGAGAAGACTGGAATGTCGCTCCCAGGAAGTGGAACACTTGAAAGGAGACGTTAACTGCTTCAATGATGAACTTGGAGAAACAAATTCAACAAAAATGGATCTTCAATTGAAACATGTTGAACTTCAAGCGTCAGAAGTCTCCCACTGAGCGCTGTGCAAAATGCTGGCAACAGGAGAAGGGAATTTGCTGATGAATCAGAAGAGTTGCTTGAAAGCAGAATGAACAGCTGGAACTGATGAACTTCTTGAACTTTGATCCACACTGAGGAACATGAAGGATTAGAGGCGCAGTGTGGAAGAGTAAACCCAAACCTTAACAGCAGAAAAGGTGAATTCTACAAAACAGACTGACAATCCAGTGAGTGAATTGGAAGAATTCATGGAGCAGTCAAACCAGACGGACCACCCGACATCGACCAAGGCACCGGAAACAACAACAGCAATCTCAGCCCTGTCGACCCTGCAAACTCCTCCTTACTAACATCTGGGGGCTAGTGCCAAAATTAGGAGAGCTGTCTCACAGACTAGTCAAACAACAGCCTGACATAGTGATCCTCATGGAATCATACCTTACAGATAATGTCCCAGACACCACCATCACCATCCCTGGGTATGTCCTGTCCCACCGGCAGGACAGACCCAGCAGAAGTGGTGACACAGTGGTATACAGTCAGGAGGGAGTTGCTCTGGGAGTCCTCAACATCGACTCTGGACTCCATGAAGTCTCACGGCATCAGGTCAAACATGGACAAGGAAACCTCCTGCTGATTACCACGTACCGCCCTCCCTTAGCTGATGAATCAGTGCCTCCTCCATGTTAAACATCACTTGGAGGAAGCACTGAGGGTGTCAAGGGCGCAGAATGTACTCTGGGTGGGGACTTCAATGTCCATCACCAAGTGTGGCTCGGTAGCACCACTACTGACCGAGCTGGCCGAGTCCTAAAGGACATAGCTGTTCGACTAGGTCTGCAGCAGGTGGTGAGGGAACCAACAAGAGGGAAAAACATACTTGACCTCATCCTCACCAACCTGCCTGCTGCAGATGCATCTGTCCATGACAGTATCAGTAGGAGTGATCACCAAACAGTCATTGTGGAGACAAAGTCCCACCTTCACATTGAGGATTCCCTCCATCATGTTGTGTAGCACTACCACTGTGCTAAATGGGATAGATTTCAAACAGATCTAGCAACTCAAGACTGGGCATCCATGAGGTGCTGTGGGCCATCAGCAGCAGCAGAATTGTACTCGGACACAATCTGTAACCTCATGGCCCAGCATATCCCCCACTCTCCCATTACCATCGAGCCAGGGGATCAACCCTGGTTCAATGAAGAGTCCAGGAGGGTATTCCAGGAGCAGCACCAGGCAGACCTAAAAATGAGGTGTCAACCTGGTGAAGCTATAACACAGGACTACTTGCATGTCAAACAGCATAAGCAGCAAGTGATAGACAGAGCTAAGCGATCCCACACCCAACGGATCAGATCTAAGCTCTGCAGTCCTGCCACATCCAGTTGTGAATGGTGGTGGACAATTAAACAACTCACTGTAGGAGGAGGCCCCACAAATATCCCCATCCTCAATGATGGAGGAGCCCAGCACATCAGTGCAAAAGATAAAGCTGAAGCATTTGCTACAATTTTCAGCCAGAAGTGCCAAGTGGATGATCCATCTCAGCCTCCTCCAGAGGTCCCCAGCATCACAGATCCCAGTCTTCAGCCAATTCAATTTACTCCACGTGACATCAAGAAACGGCTGAAGGCACTGGATACTGCAAAGGCTATGGGCCCTGACAATATTCCAGCAATTGTACTGAAGACTTGTGCTCCAGAACTTGCTATGCCCCTAGCCAAGCTGTTCCAGTACAGCTACAACACTGGCATCTACCCGGCTATGTGGAAAATTGCCCAGGTATGTCCTGTACACAAAACGTAGGACAAATCCAACCCGGCCAATTACTGCCCCATCAGTCTACTCTCCATTATCAGGAGTAATGGAAGGGGTCATCAACAGGGCTATCAAGCAGCACTTGCTTAGCAATAACCTGCTCACTGATGCCCAGTTTGGGGTCTGCCAGGGTCACTCAGCTCCTGACCTCATTACAGCCTTGGTTCAAACATGGACAAAAGAGCTGAACTCCCAAGTTAAGGTGAGAGTGACTGCCCTTGACATCAAGGCAGCATTTGACCGAGTGTGACATCAAGGAGCCCCAGCAAAACTGGAGTCAATGGGAATCAGGGGGAAAACTCTCCACTGGTTGGAGTCATACCCAGCACAAAGGAAGATGGTTGTGGTTGTTGGAGGTCAGTCATCTCAGCTCCAGGACATCACTGCAGGAGTTCCTCAGAGTAGTGTCCTCGGCCCAACCATCTTCAGCTGCTTCATCTCTGACCTTCCTTCCATCATAAGGTCAGAAGTGGGGATGTTCGCTGATGATTGCACAATGTTCAGCACCATTCGCGACTCCTCAGATACTGAAGCAGTCCATGTCCAAATGCAGCAAGACCTGGACAATATCCAGGCTTGGGCTGACAAGTGGCAAGTAACATTCACACTACACAAGTGTCAGGCAATGATCATCTCCAACAAGAGAGAATCCAACCATCGCCCCTTGACATTCAATGACATTACCATCACTGAATCCCCCACTATCAACATTCTGGGGGTTATCATTGACCAGAAACTGAACGGGACCAGCCATATAAATACTGTGGCTACAAGAGCAGGTCAGAGGTTAGGAGTTGTGCGATAAGTAATCCAACTCCTGACTCCCCAAAGCCTGTCCACCATCTACAAGGCACAAGTCAGGATTGTGATGGAATACTCCCCACTTGCCTGGATAAGTGCAGCTCCCACACCACTCAAGAAGCTGGACACCGTCCAGGACAAAGCAGCCGCTTGATTGGCACCCCATCCACAAACATTCACTCCCTCCACCACCGACGCACAGTAGCAGCAGTGTGTGTACCATCTACAAGATGCACTGCAGGAACTCACCAAGGCTCCTTAGACAGCACCTTCCAAACCCACGACCACTACCATCTAGAAGGACAAGGGCAGCAGATAGATGGGAACACCACCACCTGGAAGTTCCCCTCCAAGTCACTCGCCATCCTGACTTGGAAATATATCACCGTTCCTTCACTGTCGCTGGGTCAAAATCCTGGAACTCCGTCCCTAACAGCACTGTGGGTGTACCTACACCACATGGACTGCAGCGGCTCAAGAAGGCAGCTCACCCCCACCTTCTCAAGGGGAACTAGGGATGGGCAATAAATGCTGGGCTCAGCCAGGGAAGTGCATATCCCATGAATGAATTTTTTAAAATTATCACCTGATCCACTGGAATAGGACAAATAAGATGAGAGAGATGAATGTGTGGCTCAAAGACTGGTGTGGGAGAGATAGGTTCCAGTCTGCGGAGCACTAGTACTGGGGAAAGTGGGATCTGTACCGTTGGGACAGTCTACACCTGAACCGTACTGGGGCTAGTATCCTCGTGAGCTGCCTAACTAGGGAGCTAGAGAGGGTTTTAAACTGAATACTGGGAGCAAAGGATCAAATTAGGGAAGATGTGGTAAACCAAAGAGTAGAGACAAGGTAAGAGGGACAGGTATTAATATGGGAAATGGTAAACAGACTGTGCCAGGAAGGGACAGAGAGTACAGACCCAAGAGTAAATCAGCAGATAAGGCTGGACACTACAAAAATAATACAAGGGCAAAACTAAAGGCTCTGTATCTAAATGCACGTAGCATCCAAAACAAAACGATGAACTGATAACGTAAATAGAAATAAGTAAGTACTATCCGATAACCATTATAGAGACATGGTTACAGGATGATGTAGATTGTGACCTGAATGTTGATGGGTACGTGACATTTAGGAAGGAGCTGAATATTGAAGGGTATGTCACATTTAGGAAGGAGCTGAATATTGAAGGGTATGTCACATTTAGGAAGGAGCTGAATATTGAAGGGTATGTCACATTTAGGAAGGAGCTGAATATTGAAGGGTATGTCACATTTAGGAAGGAGCTGAATATTGAAGGGTATGTCACATTTAGGAAGGAGCTGGATATTGAAGGGTATGTTACATTTAGGAAGGAGCTGAATATTGAAGGGTACGTCACATTTAGGAAGGACCTGAATATTGAAGGGTATGTCACATTTAGGAAGGAGCTAAATATTGAAGGTACGTGACATTCAGGAAGGAGCTGAATGTTGAAGGATATGTCACATTTAGGAAGGAGCTGAATATTGAAGGGTACGTGACATTCAGGAAGGAGCTGAATGTTGAAGGGTATGTCACATTTAGGAAGGACCTGAATATTGAAGGGTATGTCACATTTAGGAAGGAGCTGAATATTGAAGGGTATGTCACATTTAGGAAGGAGCTGAATATTGAAGGGTATGTCACATTTAGGAAGGAGCTGAATATTGAAGGGTATGTCACATTTAGGAAGGACCTGAATGTTGAAGGGTACGTCACATTTAGGAAGGAGCTGAATATTGAAGGGTATGTCACATTTAGGAAGGACCTGAATATTGAAGGGTACGTGACATTTAGGAAGGAGCTGAATATTGAAGGGTACGTGACATTTAGGAAGGAGCTGAATATTGAAGGGTACGTGACATTTAGGAAGGAGCTGAATATTGAAGGGTATGTCACATTTAGGAAGGAGCTGAATATTGAAGGGTATGTCACATTTAGGAAGGAACTGAATATTGAAGGGTACGTCACATTTAGGAAGGAGCTGAATATTGAAGGTACATCACATTTAGGAAGGAGCTGAATATTGAAGGGTATGTCACATTTAGGAAGGAGCTGAATATTGAAGGGTAAGCCACATTTAGGAAGGAGCTGAATATTGAAGGGTACATCACATTTAGGAAGGAGCTGAATATTGAAGGGTACATCACATTTAGGAAGGAGCTGAATATTGAAGGGTATGTCACATTTAGGAAGGAGCTGAATATTGAAGGGTACATCACATTTAGGAAGGAGCTGAATATTGAAGGGTACATCACATTTAGGAAGGAGCTGAATATTGAAGGTACATCACATTTAGGAAGGAGCTGAATATTGAAGGGTATGTCACATTTGGGAAGGAGCTGAATATTGAAGGGTATGTCACATTTAGGAAGGAGCTGAATGATAAAGGGTATGTCACATTTAGGAAGGACCTGAATATTGAAGGGTACGTGACATTTAGGAAGGAGCTGAATATTGAAGGGTATGCCACATTTAGGAAGGAGCTGAATATTGAAGGGTATGTCACATTTAGGAAGGAGCTGAATATTGAAGGGTATGTCACATTTAGGAAGGACCTGAATGTTGAAGGGTACGTCACATTTAGGAAGGAGCTGAATATTGAAGGGTATGTCACATTTAGGAAGGACCTGAATATTGAAGGGTACGTGACATTTAGGAAGGAGCTGAATATTGAAGGGTACGTGACATTTAGGAAGGAGCTGAATATTGAAGGGTACGTGACATTTAGGAAGGAGCTGAATATTGAAGGGTATGTCACATTTAGGAAGGAGCTGAATATTGAAGGGTATGTCACATTTAGGAAGGAACTGAATATTGAAGGGTACGTCACATTTAGGAAGGAGCTGAATATTGAAGGTACATCACATTTAGGAAGGAGCTGAATATTGAAGGGTATGTCACATTTAGGAAGGAGCTGAATATTGAAGGGTAAGCCACATTTAGGAAGGAGCTGAATATTGAAGGGTACATCACATTTAGGAAGGAGCTGAATATTGAAGGGTACATCACATTTAGGAAGGAGCTGAATATTGAAGGGTATGTCACATTTAGGAAGGAGCTGAATATTGAAGGGTACATCACATTTAGGAAGGAGCTGAATATTGAAGGGTACATCACATTTAGGAAGGAGCTGAATATTGAAGGTACATCACATTTAGGAAGGAGCTGAATATTGAAGGGTATGTCACATTTGGGAAGGAGCTGAATATTGAAGGGTATGTCACATTTAGGAAGGAGCTGAATGATAAAGGGTATGTCACATTTAGGAAGGACCTGAATATTGAAGGGTACGTGACATTTAGGAAGGAGCTGAATATTGAAGGGTATGCCACATTTAGGAAGGAGCTGAATATTGAAGGGTATGTCACATTTAGGAAGGAGCTGAATATTGAAGGGTAAGCCACATTTAGGAAGGAGCTGAATATTGAAGGGTACATCACATTTAGGAAGGAGCTGAATATTGAAGGTACATCACATTTAGGAAGGAGCTGAATATTGAAGGATATGTCACATTTAGGAAGGAGCTGAATATTGAAGGTACATCACATTTAGGAAGGAGCTGAATATTGAAGGGTATGTCACATTTAGGAAGGAGCTGAATATTGAAGGGTATGTCACATTTAGGAAGGAGCTGAATATTGAAGCGTACGTGACATTTAGGAAGGAGCTGAATATTGAAGGGTATGTCACATTTAGGAAGGAGCTGAATATTGAAGGGTATGTCACATTTAGGAAGGAACTGAATATTGAAGGGTACGTGACATTTAGGAAGGAGCTGAATATTGAAGGGTACATCACATTTAGGAAGGAGCTGAATATTGAAGGGTACATCACATTTAGGAAGGAGCTGAATATTGAAGGTACATCACATTTAGGAAGGAGCTGAATATTGAAGGATATGTCACATTTAGGAAGGAGCTGAATATTGAAGGTACATCACATTTAGGAAGGAGCTGAATATTGAAGGGTATGTCACATTTAGGAAGGAGCTGAATATTGAAGGGTATGTCACATTTAGGAAGGAGCTGAATATTGAAGGGTATGTCACATTTAGGAAGGAGCTGAATATTGAAGGGTTTGCCACATTTAGGAAGGAGCTGAATATTGAAGGGTGTGTCACATTTAGGAAGGAGCTGAATATTGAAGGGTACGTGACATTTAGGAAGGAGCTGAATATTGAAGGGTATGTCACATTTAGGAAGGAGCTGAATATTGAAGGTATGTCACATTTAGGAAGGAGCTGAATATTGAAGGGTTTGCCACATTTAGGAAGGAGCTGAATATTGAAGGGTTTGCCACATTTAGGAAGGAGCTGAATATTGAAGGGTGTGTCACATTTAGGAAGGAGCTGAATATTGAAGGGTACATCACATTTAGGAAGGAGCTGAATGTTGAAGGGTATGTCACATTTAGGAAGGAGCTGAATATTGAAGGGTATGCCACATTTAGGAAGGAGCTGAATATTGAAGGGTATGTCACATTTAGGAAGGAGCTGAATATTGAAGGGTACGTGACATTTAGGAAGGAGCTGAATATTGAAGGGTATGTCACATTTAGGAAGGAGCTGAATATTGAAGGGTATGTCACATTTAGGAAGGAGCTGAATATTGAAGGGTATGTCACATTTAGGAAGGAGCTGAATATTGAAGGTATGTCACATTTAGGAAGGAGCTGAATATTGAAGGGTATGTCACATTTAGGAAGGAGCTGAATATTGAAGGGTATGTCACATTTAGGAAGGAGCTGAATATTGAAGGTATGTCACATTTAGGAAGGAGCTGAATGTTGAAGGGTACGTGACATTTAGGAAGGAGCTGAATATTGAAGGGTATGTCACATTTAGGAAGGAGCTGAATATTGAAGGGTATGTCACATTTAGGAAGGAGCTGAATATTGAAGGGTATGTCACATTTAGGAAGGAGCTGAATATTGAAGGGTGTGTCACATTTAGGAAGGAGCTGAATATTGAAGGGTATGTCACATTTAGGAAGGAGCTGAATATTGAAGGGTATGTCACATTTAGGAAGGAGCTGAATGTTGAAGGGTACATGACATTTAGGAAGGAGCTGAATATTGAAGGGTATGTCACATTTAGGAAGGAGCTGAATATTGAAGGGTGTGTCACATTTAGGAAGGAGCTGAATATTGAAGGGTACATCACATTTAGGAAGGAGCTGAATATTGAAGGGTACGTCACATTTAGGAAGGAGCTGAATATTGAAGGGTATGTCACATTTAGGAAGGAGCTGAATATTGAAGGGTATGTCACATTTAGGAAGGAGCTGAATATTGAAGGGTATGCCACATTTAGGAAGGAGCTGAATATTGAAGGGTATGTCACATTTAGGAAGGAGCTGAATATTGAAGGGTATGTCACATTTAGGAAGGAGCTGAATATTGAAGGGTATGTCACATTTGGGAAGGAGCTGAATATTGAAGGGTATGTCACATTTAGGAAGGAGCTGAATATTGAAGGGTATGTCACGTTTAGGAAGGAGCTGAATATTGAAGGGTATATCACATTTAGGAAGGAGCTGAATATTGAAGGGTACGTGACATTTAGGAAGGAGCTGAATATTGAAGGGTATGTCACATTTAGGAAGGAGCTGAATATTGAAGGGTATGTCACATTTAGGAAGGAGCTGAATATTGAAGGGTACATCACATTTAGGAAGGAGCTGAATATTGAAGGTACATCACATTTAGGAAGGAGCTGAATATTGAAGGGTATGTCACATTTAGGAAGGAGCTGAATATTGAAGGGTATGTCACATTTAGGAAGGTGCTGAATATTGAAGGGAATGTCACATTTAGGCAGGAGCTGAATATTGAAGGTTCTGTCACATTTAGGAAGGAGCTGAATATTGAAGGGTATGTCACATTTAGGAAGGAGCTGAATATTGAAGGTTCTGTCACATTTAGGAAGGAGCTGAATATTGAAGGGTATGTCACATTTAGGAAGGAGCTGAATATTGAAGGGTATGTCACATTTAGGAAGGAGCTGAATATTGAAGGGTATGTCACATTTAGGAAGGAGCTGAATATTGAAGGGTATGTCACATTTAGGAAGGAGCTGAATATTGAAGGGTACATCACATTTAGGAAGGAGCTGAATATTGAAGGGTATGTCACATTTAGGAAGGAGCTGAATATTGAAGGTACATCACATTTAGGAAGGAGCTGAATATTGAAGGTATGTCACATTTAGGAAGGAGTTGAATATTGAAGGGTATGTCACATTTAGGCAGGAGCTGAATATTGAAGGTTCTGTCACATTTAGGAAGGAGCTGAATATTGAAGGGTATGTCACATTTAGGAAGGAGCTGAATATTGAAGGTTCTGTCACATTTAGGAAGGAGCTGAATATTGAAGGGTATGTCACATTTAGGAAGGAGCTGAATATTGAAGGGTATGTCACATTTAGGAAGGAGCTGAATATTGAAGGGTATGTCACATTTAGGAAGGAGCTGAATATTGAAGGGTATGTCACATTTAGGAAGGAGCTGAATATTGAAGGGTACATCACATTTAGGAAGGAGCTGAATATTGAAGGGTATGTCACGTTTAGGAAGGAGCTGAATATTGAAGGGTATGTCACATTTAGGAAGGAGCTGAATATTGAAGGGTATGTCACATTTAGGAAGGAGCTGAATATTGAAGGGTATGTCACATTTAGGAAGGAGCTGAATATTGAAGGGTATGTCACATTTAGGAAGGAGCTGAATATTGAAGGGTATGTCACATTTAGGAAGGAGCTGAATATTGAAGGGTATGTCACATTTAGGAAGGAGCTGAATATTGAAGGGTATGTCACATTTAGGAAGGAGCTGAATATTGAAGGGTATGTCACATTTAGGAAGGAGCTGAATATTGAAGGGTATGTCACATTTAGGAAGGAGCTGAATATTGAAGGGTATGTCACATTTAGGAAGGAGCTGAATATTGAAGGGTATGTCACATTTAGGAAGGAGCTGAATATTGAAGGGTACATCACATTTAGGAAGGAGCTGAATATTGAAGGGTATGTCACATTTAGGAAGGAGCTGAATATTGAAGGGTACATCACATTTAGGAAGGAACTGAATATTGAAGGGTATGTCACATTTAGGAAGGAGCTGAATATTGAAGGGTATGTCACATTTAGGAAGGAGCTGAATATTGAAGGGTATGTCACATTTAGGAAGGAGCTGAATATTGAAGGGTATGTCACATTTAGGAAGGAGCTGAATATTGAAGGGTATGTCACATTTAGGAAGGAGCTGAATATTGAAGGGTATGTCACATTTAGGAAGGAGCTGAATATTGAAGGGTATGTCACATTTAGGAAGGAGCTGAATATTGAAGGGTATGTCACATTTAGGAAGGAGCTGAATATTGAAGGGTATGTCACATTTAGGAAGGAGCTGAATATTGAAGGGTATGTCACATTTAGGAAGGAGCTGAATATTGAAGGTATGTCACATTTAGGAAGGAGCTGAATATTGAAGGGTACGTGACATTTAGGAAGGAGCTGAATATTGAAGGGTATGCCACATTTAGGAAAGAGCTGAATATTGAAGGGTACATCACATTTAGGAAGGAGCTGAATATTGAAGGTACATCACATTTAGGAAGGAGCTGAATATTGAAGGGTATGTCACATTTAGGAAGGAGCTGAATATTGAAGGGTATGTCACATTTAGGAAGGTGCTGAATATTGAAGGGTATGTCACATTTAGGCAGGAGCTGAATATTGAAGGTTCTGTCACATTTAGGAAGGAGCTGAATATTGAAGGGTATGTCACATTTAGGAAGGAGCTGAATATTGAAGGGTATGTCACATTTAGGAAGGAGCTGAATATTGAAGGGTATGTCACATTTAGGAAGGAGCTGAATATTGAAGGGTATGTCACATTTAGGAAGGAGCTGAATATTGAAGGGTACATCACATTTAGGAAGGAGCTGAATATTGAAGGGTATGTCACTGTCACATTTAGGAAGGAGCTGAATATTGAAGGGTATGTCACATTTAGGAAGGAGCTGAATATTGAAGGGTATGTCACATTTAGGAAGGAGCTGAATATTGAAGGGTATGTCACATTTAGGAAGGAGCTGAATATTGAAGGGTATGTCACATTTAGGAAGGAGCTGAATATTGAAGGGTATGTCACATTTAGGAAGGAGCTGAATATTGAAGGGTATGTCACATTTAGGAAGGAGCTGAATATTGAAGGTATGTCACATTTAGGAAGGAGCTGAATATTGAAGGGTATGTCACATTTAGGAAGGAGCTGAATATTGAAGGGTATGTCACATTTAGGAAGGAGCTGAATATTGAAGGGTATGTCACATTTAGCAAGGAGCTGAATATTGAAGGGTATGTCACATTTAGGAAGGAGCTGAATATTGAAGGGTACATCACATTTAGGAAGGAGCTGAATGTTGAAGGGTACGTGACATTTAGGAAGGAGCTGAATATTGAAGGGTATGTCACCTTTAGGAAGGAGCTGAATATTGAAGGGTATGTCACATTTAGGAAGGAGCTGAATATTGAAGGGTACGTGACATTTAGGAAGGAGCTGAATATTGAAGGGTATGTCACATTTAGGAAGGAGCTGAATATTGAAGGGTATGTCACATTTAGGAAGGACCTGAATATTGAAGGGTATGTCACATTTAGGAAGGAGCTGAATATTGAAGGGTATGTCACATTTAGGAAGGAGCTGAATATTGAAGGGTATGTCACATTTAGGAAGGAGCTGAATATTGAAGGGTATGTCACATTTAGGAAGGACCTGAATATTGAAGGGTATGTCACATTTAGGAAGGAGCTGAATATTGAAGGGTATGTCACATTTAGGAAGGACCTGAATATTGAAGGGTATGTCACATTTAGGAAGGAGCTGAATATTGAAGGGTATGTCACATTTAGGAAGGAGCTGAATATTGAAGGGTACATCACATTTAGGAAGGAGCTGAATATTGAAGGGTATGTCACATTTAGGAAGGAGCTGAATATTGAAGGGTACATCACAATTAGGAAGGAGCTGAATATTGAAGGTTATGTCACATTTAGGAAGGAGCTGAATATTGAAGGGTATGTCACATTTAGGAAGGAGCTGAATATTGAAGGGTGTCTCACATTTAGGAAGGAGCTGAATATTGAAGGGTATGTCACATTTAGGAAGGAGCTGAATATTGAAGGGTGTCTCACATTTAGGAAGGAGCTGAATATTGAAGGGTGTCTCACATTTAGGAAGGAGCTGAATATTGAAGGGTAAGCCACGTTCAGAAACTAGGAAAAGGTGGAGGGGTCTCTGTTAATTAATGTATTCGCACATTAGAGAGGGATGCCTAAGTTCAGGAAACCAGGATGTAGAAGTGGTTTGGGTTGAGATGAGGACTGATAAAGACAAGAAGTCACTTGTGGGAGTGATGTACAGGCCCCCAAATTGTAACTACACAGTAAGGCAGAGTATAAAAGGAGAGATAATGGGAGATTGTCAGAAAGGTACGGTAATAATCATGGGGGATTTTAATCTGCGGATAGACCAGAAAAATCACATGGGCAAAGGAAGTCTAGAAGAAGAATTCATAGAATGTTTTTGGGATAGTTTCTTAGAACAGCACGTTCTGGAGCCAACCAGAGAGCAGGCTACACTAGATCTGGTATTGAGCAACGAGATAGGATTAATTAATGACCTCATGGTGAAGGCTGCCCCAGATAGCAGTGATCATGACTTTTTAAAATTTATTCACAGGATATGGGCTTCGCTGGCTGGGCCCAGCATTTATTACCCATCTCTAGTTGCCCTTGAGAAGGTGGTGGTGAGCTGCCTTCTTGAACCGCTGAAGTCCGTGTGGTGTATTGAATTTTACCTTCATTTTGAGGGAGAGACGAATGCATCCAAGCCTAGTATTTTAAACTTAAATAAGGGCAATTATGAGGGTGTGAAAGCAGAGCTAGCTAGAGTGAACTGGCAAATGAGGTTAAGGGCTGTGTCAATAGGGGTTCAGTGACAGACATTGACAGGGATATTTCAGAAATAACAGAATATACACATTCCAATGAGAAAGAAAAATCCCAAGGGGAGGACCCACCATCTGTGGCTAATTAAAAATGTTAAAGACAAAATCAAACTTAAAGAAAAAACATATAATTACACAAAGACGGGTGGCAAGTCAGAAGATTGGAAAGAATATAAAACACAGCAAAGGATGACAGAAAGATTAATAAGGAGGGAAAAATGAGAGTATGAGAGAAAGCTAGTGAGTAATATAAAGACGGATAGTAAGAGTTTCTATAGATATTTAAATAAGAAAGAGATAACAAAGGGAGCGTTGGTCCTATAGAGAGTGCGTCTAGGGAATTGATAACGGAAGACGGATTGAACAGGTATTTTGCTTCGGTCTTCACTATAGAGGAGACAAGTAACATCCCGGAAATAGCTGTGAATCAGGAAATGAGAGGGAGGGAGGAACTCGGAATAATTACGATCACTGGGGAAGTGGTATTGAGCAAATTGTTGGGGCTGTGGGCTGACAAATCCCCAGGTCCGGATGGACTTTACCCTAAGGTCTTGAAAGAAGTGGCTAGTGAGATAGTTGATGCACTGGTTTTAATTTTCCAAAATTCCCGGGATTCAGGGAAGATTCCACTGGATTGGAAAATAGCAAATATAATTCCTTTATTCAATAAGGGAGGGAGACAGAAAGCAGGAATTTATAGGCCAGTTAGCCTAACATCTGTCATAGGCAAAATGTTTGAAGCTATTATTAAAGACGTTATAACAGGCACTTCGAAAAATTCAAGGCAATCAGGCAGAGTCAACATGGTTTTGTGAAAGGGAAATCATGTGTAACCAATTTATTGGGGTTCTTTGAAGGATTCACATGTGCTGTGGATGAAGGGGAACCAGTGGATATACTGTACTTAGATTTCCAGGAGGCATTTGATAAGGTGCCACATCACAGGTTATTGCAGAAAATAAAAGCTCATGGTGTAGGGGTAACATATTGGCATGGATAGAAGATTGGCTAGCTAACAGGAAGCAGAGAGTTGGCATAAATGGGTCTTTTTCTGGTTGTCAGGATGTGGCGAGTGGTGAGCCACAGGGATCAGTGCTGGGGTCACAACTTTTTACAATTAACATAAATGACTTGGATGAAGGGACTGAAGGAATGGTGGCTAAATTTGCTGATGACACAAAGATAGGTGGGAAAGTAAATTGTGGAGAGGACATAAGGAGGATACAAAGTGACATTGATAGGTTAAGTGAGTGGGCAAAGGTCGGGCAAATGGAGTAGAATGTGGGCAAATGTGAAATTGTCCATTTTGGCAGGAAGAATAAAAGAGAAGCTTATTATCTAAATGGTGAGAGATTGCAGAGCTCTGAGAGGGATCTGGGTGTCCTAGTGCATGAATCATAAAAGGTTAGTTTGCAGGTATAGGAGGTAATTAGGAAAGCTAATAGAATGTTATTTAATGTGAGGGGAATTGATGACAAAAGTAGGGAGGTTATGCTTCAGTTACACAGGGCATTGGTGAGACCACATCTGGAGTACTGTGTACAGCACTGGTCTCCTTATTTAAGGAAAGATGTAAAGGCATTGGAAGCAATTCAGAGAAGGTTTACCAGACTAATACCAGGAATGGGTGGGTTGTTTTATGAGGAAAGGCTGGACAGGTTAGGCTTGTATCCACTGGAGTTTAGAAGAGTAAGAGGTGACTTAGCTGAAACCTTTAAGATCCTGAGGGGTCTTGACAGGGTGGATGTGGAGAGGGTGTTTCCTCTTGTGGGAGAATCTAGAACTAGGGGGTCACTGTTTAAAAATAACCGGGTCGCCCATTTAAGACAGAGATGAGGAGAAATGTTTTCTCTCAGGGGGTTGTGAGTGTTTGGAACTCTCTTCCTCAAAGGGAGGTGGGAGCAGAGTCTGAATATTTTTAAGGCAGAGCTGGAGTGATTCTTGATTAACAAGGGGGTGAAAGGTTATCGGGGGTCGGCAGGAATGTGGGGTTGAGGTTACATTCAGATCAGACATGACCTTATTGAATGGCAGAGCAGGCTCGAGGGGCCGAGTGGCCTCCTCCTGTTCCTAATTGGTATGTTTGTGTGTTCACTCTATCTCTCCCACTCTGTCTCTCTCTGTCTTTCTCTCTCTTTCTCCCTCTCTCTCTCCCACGGTCTAGCTGTCTCTATTCTCTTTCCCTCCCTCCCTCCCTCTGTCTCTCTGTCTCTCTCTCCCCCCACAGTCTACCCCGTCTCTCTCTCTCTCTCCACGTCTCTCTCCGTCTCCCGTGTCTCTCCCTCTCTTTTTCTCCCCCCTCTCTCTCCTCCTGTCTTTCTTTCTCTTTCTCTCTCTCTCCCTCGTCTCTCTCTTTCTCCCCATCTCTTCCTCTCCCCATCTCTCTCTCTCCCCCAGTCTCTCCCTGTCTATCTCTCTCTCTCATCTCTCTCTTTCTCCCCGTCTCTTCCTCTCCCCCGTCTCTCTCTCTCTCTCCCCCGTTGTCTCGCTCTCTCTCCATCTTGTCTCTCTCTCCCCAGTCTCTCCCTGTCTCTCTCATACCTGTCTCTCTCTCTCTCGGATAGTACCTTCTCCGTCTCTCCCTCACCCTCACTCTGTCCTTCTCTTGCAGGGTATTTTCAGACAATATGACATGGACAAGTCAGGCACCATGAGTTCCTATGAAATGAGACTTGCCCTCGAATCGGCAGGTAAGCACTGATTTTACCTCCTTCCCCCAGCCCCGGACACCCTGCCTGTTGTTACAGTCCCGAACACCCTGCCTGACGTTACAGCCCCGGACACCCTGCCTGTTGTTACAGCCCCAGACACCCTGCCTGACGTTACAGTCCCGGACACCCTGCCTGTTGTTACAGTCCCGGACCCCCTGCCTGTCGTTACAGCCCTGGACCCCCTGCCTGTTGTTACAGTCCCGGACACCCTGCCTGTTGTTACAGCCCCGGACACCCTGCCTGTCGTTACAGCCCCGGACACCCTGCCTGTCGTTACAGTCCCAGACACCCTGCCTTTCGTTACAGCCCCGGACACCCTGCCTGTCATTACAGCCCCGGACACCCTGCCTGTAGTTACAGTCCCGGACACCCTGCCTGTTGTTACACCCCCGGACACCCTGCCTGTCATTACAGCCCCGGACACCCTGCCTGTCGTTACAGCCCCGGACACCCTGCCTGTCGTTACAGTCCCGGACACCCTGCCTGTCGTTACAGTCCCGGACACCCTGCCTGTCGTTACAGTCCCGGACACCCTGCCTGTTGTTACAGCCCCGGACACCCTGCCTGTTGTTACAGCCCCAGACACTCTGCCTGTCGATACAGCCCCGGACACCCTGCCTGTTGTTACAGTCCCGGACACCCTGCCTGTTTGTTACAGCCCTGGACACCCTGCCTGTTGTTACAGCCCCGGACACACTGCCTGACGTTACAGTCCCGGACACCCTGCCTGTTGTTACAGCCCCGAACACCCTGCCTGTTGTTACAGCCCCGGAAACCCTGCCTGTTATTACAGCCCCGGAGACCCTGCCTGTTGTTACAGCCCCGGAGACCCTGCCTGTTGTTACAGCCCTGGACACCCTGCCTGTTGTTACAGTCCCGGACACCCTGCCTGTTGTTACTGTCCCGGACACCCTGCCTGTCGTTACAGTCCTGGATACCCTGCCTGTTGTTACAGCCCTGGACACCCTGCCTGTTGTTACAGTCCCGGACACCCTGCCTGTTTGTTACAGCCCTGGACACCCTGCCTGTTGTTACAGCCCCGGACACACTGCCTGACGTTACAGTCCCGGACACCCTGCCTGTTGTTACAGCCCCGAACACCCTGCCTGTTGTTACAGCCCCGGAAACCCTGCCTGTTATTACAGCCCCGGAGACCCTGCCTGTTGTTACAGCCCCGGAGACCCTGCCTGTTGTTACCGTCCCGGACACCCTGCCTGTTGTTACAGCCCTGGACACCCTGCCTGTTGTTACAGTCCCGGACACCCTGCCTGTTGTTACTGTCCCGGACACCCTGCCTGTCGTTACAGTCCTGGATACCCTGCCTGTTGTTACAGCCCTGGACACCCTGCCTGTTGTTACAGCCCCGGACACCCTGCCTGTTGTTACAATCCCGGACACCCTGCCTGTTGTTACAGTCCCGGACACCCTGCCTGTTGTTACAGACCCGAACACCCTGCCTGACGTTACAGTCCCGGACACCCTGCCTGTTGTTACAGTCCCAGACACCCTGCCTGTTGTTACAGCCCCGGACACGCTGCCTGTTGTTACAGTCCCGGACACCCTGCCTGTCGTTACAGCCCCGGACACCCTGCCTGTTGTTACAGCCCCGGACACCCTGCCTGTTTGTTACAGCCCCGGACACCCTGCCTGTTGTTGCAGTCCCGGACACCCTGCCTGTTGTTACAGTCCCGGACACCCTGCCTGTTTGTTACAGCCCCGGACACCCTGCCTGTTGTTGCAGTCCCGGACACCCTGCCTGTTGTTGCAGTCCCGGACACCCTGCCTGTTGTTACAGTCCCGGACACCCTGCCTGTTGTTACAGTCCCGGACACCCTGCCTGTTGTTACAGTCCCGGACACCCTGCCTGTTTGTTACAGCCCTGGACACCCTGCCTGTTGTTACAGCCCCGGACACACTGCCTGACGTTACAGTCCCGGACACCCTGCCTGTTGTTACAGCCCCGAACACCCTGCCTGTTGTTACAGCCCCGGAAACCCTGCCTGTTATTACAGCCCCGGAGACCCTGCCTGTTGTTACAGCCCCGGACACCCTGCCTGTTGTTACCGTCCCGGACACCCTGCCTGTTGTTACAGCCCTGGACACCCTGCCTGTTGTTACAGTCCCGGACACCCTGCCTGTTGTTACTGTCCCGGACACCCTGCCTGTCGTTACAGTCCTGGATACCCTGCCTGTTGTTACAGCCATGGACACCCTGCCTGTTGTTACAGCCCCGGACACCCTGCCTGTTGTTACAATCCCGGACACCCTGCCTGTTGTTACAATCCCGGACACCCTGCCTGTTGTTACAGTCCCAGACACCCTGCCTGTTGTTACAGTCCCAGATACCCTGCCTGTTGTTACAGCCCCTGACACCCTGCCTGTTGTTACAGTCCGGGACACCCTGCCTGTTGTTGTAGCCCCGGACACCCTGCCTGTTGTTACAGCCCTGGACACCCTGCCTGTTATTTCCCCGGACACCCTGCCTGTTGTTACTGCCCTGGACACCCTGCCTGTTGTTACAGCCCCGGACACCCTGCCTGTTGTTTCCCCGGACACCCTGCCTGTTGTTACAGCCCCGGACACGCTGCCTGTTGTTACAGCCTCGGACCCCCTGCCTGTCGTTACAGCCCCGGACACCCTGCCTCTCGTTACAGCTCCAGACACCCTGCCTGTTGTTACAGCCCCAGACACTCTGCCTGTTGTTACTGCTCTGGACACCCTGCCTGTTGTTACAGCCCCGGACACCCTGCCTGTTGTTTCCCCGGACACCCTGCCTGTTGTTTCCCCGGACACCCTGCCTGTTTGTTACAGCCATGGACACCCTGCCTGTTGTTACAGCCCCGGACACCCTGCCTGTTGTTACAATCCCGGACACCCTGCCTGTTGTTACAATCCCGGACACCCTGCCTGTTGTTACAGTCCCAGACACCCTGCCTGTTGTTACAGTCCCAGATACCCTGCCTGTTGTTACAGCCCCTGACACCCTGCCTGTTGTTACAGTCCGGGACACCCTGCCTGTTGTTGTAGCCCCGGACACCCTGCCTGTTGTTACAGCCCTGGACACCCTGCCTGTTATTTCCCCGGACACCCTGCCTGTTGTTACTGCCCTGGACACCCTGCCTGTTGTTACAGCCCCGGACACCCTGCCTGTTGTTTCCCCGGACACCCTGCCTGTTGTTACAGCCCCGGACACGCTGCCTGTTGTTACAGCCTCGGACCCCCTGCCTGTCGTTACAGCCCCGGACACCCTGCCTCTCGTTACAGCTCCAGACACCCTGCCTGTTGTTACAGCCCCAGACACTCTGCCTGTTGTTACTGCTCTGGACACCCTGCCTGTTGTTACAGCCCCGGACACCCTGCCTGTTGTTTCCCCGGACACCCTGCCTGTTGTTTCCCCGGACACCCTGCCTGTTTGTTACAGCCCCGGACACCCTGCCTGTTGTTTCCCCGGACACCCTGCCTGTTGTTACAGCCCCGGACACCCTGCCTGTTTGTTACAGCCCCGGACACGCTGCCTGTTTGTTACAGCCCCGGACACCCTGCCTGTTGTTACAGACCGGACACCCTGCCTGTTGTTACAGCCCCAGACACCCTGCCTGTTGTTTCCCCGGACACCCTGCCTGTTTGTTACAGCCCCGGACACCCTGCCTGTTGTTTCCCCGGACACCCTGCCTGTTGTTACAGCCCCGGACACCCTGCCTGTTTGTTATAGCCCCGGACACGCTGCCTGTTTGTTACAGCCCCGGACACCCTGCCTGTTGTTACAGCCCCGGACACCCTGCCTGTTGTTACAGCCCCAGACACCCTGCCTGTTGTTACAGCCCCAGACACCCTGCCTGTTGTTACAGCCCCAGACACCCTGCCTGTTGTTACAGCCCCAGACACCCTGCCTGTTGTTACAGCCCCAGACACCTTGCCTGTTGTTACAGTCCCGGACAGCCTGCCTGTTGTTACAGCCCCGGACACCATGCCTGTTGTTACAGTCCCGGACACCCTGCCTGTTGTTTCCCTGGACACCCTGCCTGTTGTTACAGCCCCGGACACCCTGCCTGTTGTTACAGTCCCGGACACCCTGCCTGTTTGTTACAGCCCCGGACAGCCTGCCTGTTGTTACAGTCCCGGACACCCTGCCTGTTGTTACAGCCCTGGACACCCTGCCTGTTGTTACAGTCCCGGACACCCTGCCTGTTTGTTACAGCCCCGGACACCCTGCCTGTTGTTACAGTCCCGGACACCCTGTCTGTTGTTACAGCCCCGGACACCCTGCCTGTCATTACAGCCCCGGACACCCTGCCTGTTGTTACAGTCCCGGACACCCTGCCTGTTGTTTCCCTGGACACCCTGCCTGTCGTTACAGCCCCGGAGACCCTGCCTGTCGTTACAGCCCCGGAGACCCTGCCTGTTGTTACAGCCCTGGACACCCTGCCTGTCGTTACAGCCCTGGACACCTGCCTGGCTTTACAGTCCCAGACACCCTGCCTGTTGTTACAGCCCCGGACACCCTGCCTGTTGTTACAGCCACGGACACCCTGCATGTCGTTACAGCCCTGGACAGCCTGCATGTCGTTACAGCCCTGGACACCCTGCCTGTCGTTACAGCCTCGGACACCCTGCCTGTTGTTACAGCCCCGGACACCCTGCCTGTTGTTTCCCTGGACACCCTGCCTGTTGTTACAGCCCCGGACACCCTGCCTGTTGTTTCCCCGGACACCCTGCCTGTTGTTACAGCCCCGGACACGCTGCCTGTTTGTTACAGCCCCGGACACGCTGCCTGTTTGTTACAGCCCCGGACACCCTGCCTGTTGTTATAGCCCCGGACACCCTGCCTGTTGTTACAGCCCCAGACACCCTGCCTGTTGTTACAGCCCCAGACACCCTGCCTGTTGTTACAGTCCCGGACACCCTGCCTGTTGTTACAGTCCCGGACACCCTGCCTGTTGTTACAGCCCCGGACACCATGCCTGTTGTTACAGTCCTGGACACCCTGCCTGTTGTTTCCCTGGACACCCTGCCTGTTGTTACAGCCCCGGACACCCTGCCTGTTGTTACAGTCCCGGACACCCTGCCTGTTGTTACAGCCCCGGACACCCTGCCTGTCGTTACAGCCCCGGACACCCTGCCTGTTGTTACAGCCCCGGACACCCTGCCTGTTGTTTCCCTGGACACCCTGCCTGTCGTTACAGCCCCGGAGACCCTGCCTGTTGTTACAGCCCTGGACACCCTGCCTGTCGTTACAGCCCTGGACACCTGCCTGGCTTTACAGTCCCAGACACCCTGCCTGTTGTTACAATCCCGGACACCCTGCCTGTTGTTACAGCCCCGGACACCCTGCCTGTTGTTACAGCCACGGACTCCCTGCATGTCGTTACAGCCCTGGACACCCTGCATGTCGTTACAGCCCTGGACACCCTGCCTGTCGTTACAGCCCTGGACACCCTGCCTGTCGTTACAGCCCTGGACACCCTGCCTGTCGTTACAGCCTCGGACACCCTGCCTGTTGTTACAGCCCCGGACACCCTGCCTGTTGTTTCCCTGGACACCCTGCCTGTTGTTACAGCCCCGGTCACCATGCCTGTCGTTACAGCCCCGGTCACCATGCCTGTCGTTACAGCCCTGGACACCCTGCCTGTCGTTACAGCCCTGGACACCCTGCCTGTCGTTACAGCCCCGGACACCCTGCCTGTTGCTACAGCCCCGGACACCCTGCCTGTTGTTTCCCTGGACACCCTGCCTGTTGTTACAGCCCCGGACACCCTGTGTGTCGTTACAGCCCTGGACACCCTGCCTGTCGTTACAGCCCCGGACACCCTGCCTGTCGTTACAGCCCCGGACACCCTGCCTGTCGTTACAGCCCCGGACACCCTGCCTGTCGTTACAGCCCCGGACACCCTGCCTGTCGTTACAGCCCCGGACACCCTGCCTGTCGTTACAGCCCCGGACACCCTGCCTGTCGTTACAGTCCCGGACACCCTGCCTGTCGTTACAGTCCCGGACACCCTGCCTATTGTTTCCCTGGACACCCTGCCTGTTGTTACAGCCCTGGACACCCTGCCTGTTGTTTCCCCGGACACCCTGCCTGTTGTTACAGTCCCGGACACCCTGCCTGTCGTTACAGCCCCGGACACCCTGCCTGTCGTTACAGCCCCGGACACCCTGCCTGTCGTTACAGTCCCAGACACCCTGCCTGTTGTTACAGCCCCGGACACCTTGCCTGTTGTTACAGCCCCGGACACCCTGCCTGTTGTTACAGTCCCGGACACCCTGCCTGTTGTTACAGCCCCAGACACCCTGCCTGTTGTTACAGCCCTGGACACCCTGCCTGTTGTTACAGTCCCGGACACCTTGCCTGTTGTTACAGCCCCGGACACCCTGCCTGTTGTTACAGTCTCAGACACCCTGCCTGTTGTTACAGCCCCGGACACCCTGTGTATTGTTACTGCCTTTAACTGAATTCAGTTTGATTTCCTCTGTCCAGGTTTTAAAATCAACAACCGAATCCACCAGGTTATAGTGGGGCGTTATGCTGAGAATGATGCTTTGGATTTTGATAACTTCATTTCCTGCCTTGTCAGACTGGAGGCCATGTTCAGTGAGTATCGTCTGGGAGAATTCACCTCATCACCCAGGGCTGTCTCCCCCCTCCAGCCCTGGTACTGGGGTTTAACCCTCCCCCCTACTCCCCACGACCACTACCATCTAGAAGGACAAGGGCAGCAGATAGATGGGATCATCGTCACCTGGAAGTTCCCCTCCAAGTCACTCACCATCCTGACTTTATGCAGATTGAAGTCACCCGGGATTACTGTATTGTCCATGTTACAAGCTTCTCTCATCTCCTGATTAATACCATTGCCCACATTACCACTACCGTTTGGTGACCGATAAACATCTCCAACCAGTGTCTGCTGCCCTTTGCTGTTTCTTAGCTCCACCCAAACAGATTCCACACATTGTTCTTCCGATCTGAGATCCTCCCTGACTAACGCACTGATCCCATCCCTTATTATCAGCACAACCCCACCTCCTTTCCCTATTGTCTATCCTTCCTAAACCTCGAATATCCTTGAATATTCAGTTCCCAGTCTTGGTCACCTTGCAGCCAAGTTTCTGTAATGACAATTATATCGTATCCTTTTACCTCTATTTGTGCCTTTAGATTATCTAGCTTACTGTGAATGCTCCACACATTCAGGTAGAGTGTCCTTAGCTTTGTCTTTTTGACATCGTCCTGCTTTTGATGCTCTGCTTTGTTTCTCCTGTCTCCTGGTCTGACTATTACTTCCTGTTACCAACTTTACTTCCTTCCAATATGGGCCTCCCCTCAGGTTCCCTTCCCCCTGCCAATCTAGTTTAAACCCTCCCCAACAGCACCAGCAAACCTCCCCATGAGGCCACTAGTCCCAGTCCTGTTACAGTGTAACCCGTCCTTCTTGTACAGGTCCCACCTGCCCCAGAACCGATCCCAATGCCTCAGAAATCTAAAGCCCTCCCTCCTATTCCATTTCTCCAGCCACGTATTGAACTGCTCAATCTTCCTATTCTTATGCTTACTAGCACGTAGCACTGGGAGTAATCCTGAGATTACTGCTCTTGAGGTTCTGCTTTTTAATTTCCTTCCTAATTCCCTAAAATCTGCTTTCATGACTTCATCCCTTTTCCTGCCTATGTCATTGGTCCCAGTGTGGACAACGACCTCAGGCTGATCACCCTTCCCCAAAAGAACGTCCTGCAGCTGCTCCGTGACATTCTTGACCCTGGCACCAGAGAGGCAACATACCATCCTGGAGTCACATCTGCAGGAACGCTGTCTGCTCCCCTGACGATGGAATCCCTATTATTTTTTAATCGTTCCTGGGACGTGGGTGTTGCTGGCCGGGCCAGAGAGCAGTGTTTTTTTAAAGAATCTGCTGTGGGTCTGGAGTCACATGTAGGTCAGACCAGGTAAGGACAGCAGATTTCCCTCCCTAAAGGGCATTAGTGACCAGATGGGTTTTTACAACAATCGACAATGTTTCATGGTCATCATCAGACTTTTAATTCCAGATTTTTATTGAATTCAGATTCCCCCATCTGCCGTGGTGGGATTCGAACTCGGGTCCCCAGAGCATTACCCTGGGTCTCTGGGTTACCAGTCCAGTGACAGTATCACTACACCATCAGCTCCCCATGTTACTACAGCCCTTCCGCTCTTCTTCCTCCCCCTCCCTGAGCTGAGCTGCTCGTGGTGCCACAGATCTGGCAGCAAGTTCCTTGCACTGAGCCGAGCTGCCCTGCGGTGGGATCAGCTCCCTAAACGTGCTCTCCACGCACTCCCCTGCCTCGCCGATGCACAACAGGTAAAGACACTTAGGTCCTGTAACCCCGAGCTCATGAAGCTGGTGACACTTCCTGCAGGTGTGTTTGTCTAGTGCAGGATGTTCATTCCACTGAACCATCCAGGAACTTTCCAATCTACTTATTACAATTAGAATAACTAGCATAACTTACCACTCACACCAGTCAACGCCGCTGCCTATACTGAAGCAGGATCCAATAACTGGCAGCTGAAAGAAAGAAAATAACACCTCCCTCACCAGACGCCCTCACCAAACTCTCTCACCAAACTCCCTCACCAAACTCCCTCACCAAACTCTCTCACCAAACTCCCTCACCAAACTCTCTCACCAAACTCCCTCACCAAACTCCCTCACCAAACTCTCTCACCAAACTCCCTCACCAAACTCCCTCACCAAACTCCCTCACCAAACTCTCACCAAACTCCCTTACCATTCTCCCTCATCAAACTTCCTAACCAAACCAGCTCACCAAATATCCTCACCAAACTCCCTCACCAAAGTACTCAACAAACTCCCTCACCAAACTCCCTCATCAAACTTCCGAACCAAACCAGTCACCAAACTCTCTCATCAAACTCCCTCACCAAACTCTCTCATCAAAATGCTCACCAAACTCTCTCATCAGACTCCCTCACCATTCTCCCTCATCAAATTACTCACCAAACTCCCTTACCAAACTCCCTTACCAAACTCCCTCACCAAACTCCCTCACCAAACTCCCTCACCAAACTCCCTCACCAAACTCCCTCACCAAACTCCCTCACCAAACTCCCTCACCAAACTCCCTCACCAAACTCCCTCACCAAACTCCCTCACCAAACTCCCTCACCAAACTCCCTCACCAAACTCCCTCACCAAACTCCCTCACCAAACTCCCTCACCAAACTCCCTCACCAAACTCCCTTACCATTCTCCCTCATCAAACTTCCTAACCAAACCAGCTCACCAAATATCCTCACCAAACTCCCTCACCAAAGTACTCAACAAACTCCCTCACCAAACTCCCTCATCAAACTTCTGAACCAAACCAGTCACCAAACTCTCTCATCAAACTCCCTCACCAAACTCTCTCATCAAAATGCTCACCAAACTCTCTCATCAGACTCCCTCACCATTCTCCCTCATTAAACTACTAACCAAACTCCCTCATCAAACTTCCTAACCAAACCAGCTCACCAAACTCACTCACCAAAATTCCCCAACAATCCTGTCACCAAACACCCTCACCAAACCCAATCACCAAACTCTCACCAAACTCTCACCAAACTCTCTCACCAAACACTCTCACCAAACACCCTCATCAAAATCGCTTACCAAACTTGCTCACAAAACTTGCTCACCAAAATCGCTCACCAAATTCCCTCACTAAACTCCCTCACCAAACTCTGTCACCAAACACGCTCAACAAACTACCTCAGCAAACTCCCTCACCAAACCCACTCACCAAACTCCGTCACCCAACTTCTCACCAAACTCTCTCACCATACTCCCTCACCATACTTGCTCATCAAACCCGCTCACCACCCTCCCCAAACTCTCTCCACAAACTCCCTTACCAAACTTGCTCACCAAACTCACCTCACCATACTCACTAAGCAAACTTACTCGCCAAACCCACTCATCAAAGTTCCTCAACAAACTCCCTCACCAAACTTGCTCACCAAACTCATCTCACCATACTCACGAAGCAAACTCACTCACCAAACTCCCTCACCAAACCCACTCATCAAATTTCCTCAACAAACTCCTTCACCAAACTCTCTCACCAGGCGCCCTCACCAGACGCCCTCACTGAACTCCCTCACCAAACTCTCTCACAAAACTCCCTTACCAGACGCCCTCACCAGACGCCCTCACCAAACTCCCTCACCAGACGCCCTCACCAAACTCTCACCAAACTACTCACCAAACTCCCTCGTCAAACTACTCACCAAACTCCCTCACCAGATGCCCTCACCAAACTCTCTCACCAAACTCTCTCACCAAAGTCACACCAAACTCCCCCATCAAACTCCCTCAACAAACTCCCTCACCAAACTCCCTCACCAAACTCCCTCACCAAAATCCCTCACCAAACTCCCTCACCAAACTCCCTCACCAAACTCCCTCACCAAACTCCCTCACCAAACTCCCTCACCAAACTCTCTTATCAAACTACTCACCAAACTCCCTCACCAAACTCTCTCACCAAACTCTCTCACCAAACTACTCACCAAACACCCTCACCAAACACCCTCACCAAACACCCTCACCAAACTCTCTCTCCAAACCAGCTCACCAAACTCTCTCACCAAACTACCTCACCATTCTCCCTCATCAAACTGCTCACCAAACTCCTCACCGAACTCCCTCACCATTCTCCCTCATCAAACTTCCTAACCAAACTCCCTCACCAAACTCCCTTACCAAACTCCCTTGTCAAACTACTCACCAAACTCCCTCACCAGATGCCCTCACCAAACTCTCTCACCAAACTCTCTCACCAAACTCTCTCACCAAACTCTCACCAAACTCCCCCATCAAACTCCCTCAACAAACTCCCTCACCAAACTCCCTCACCAAAATCCCTCACCAAAATCCCTCACCAAACTACTCACCAAACTCCCTCACCAAACTCCCTCACCAAACTCTCTCATCAAACTACTCACCAAACTCCCTCACCAAACCAGCTCACCAAACTCTCACCAAACTACTCACCAAACACCCTCACCAAACTCCCTCATCAAACTACTCACCAAACTCCCTCACCAAACTCCCTCCCCAAACTCTCTCACCAAACCAGCTCACCAAACTCTCTCACCAAACTCCCTCACCATTCTCCCTCATCAAACTGCTCACCAAACTCCTCACCGAACTCCCTCACCATTCTCCCTCATCAAACTTCCTAACCAAACTCCCTCACCAAACTCCCTTACCAAACTCCCTTACCAAACTCCCTCACCAAACTCTCTCACCAAACTCTCTCACCAAACTCCCTCATCAAACTCCCTCACCAAACTCCCTCACCAAACTCTCTCACCAAACTCCCTTACCATTCTCCTTCATCAAACTTCCTAACCAAACCAGCTCACCAAATATCCTCACCAAACTCCCTCACCAAATTACTCAACAAACTCCCTCACCAAACTCTCTCATCAAACTCCCTCACCAAACTCTCTCATCAAAATGCTCACCAAACTCCCTCATCAAACTTCCTAACCAAACCAGCTCACCAAACTCACTCACCAAACATCCTCAACAATCCTGTCACCAAACACCCTCACCAAACACCCTCACCAAACACCCTCACCAAACCCAATCACCAAACTCTCACCAAACACTCTCACCAAACTCTCAACAAACTCCCTCACCAAATGCTCTCACCAAACTCCCTCACCAAACTCCCTCACCAAACTCCCTCACCAAACTCCCTCACCAAACTCCCTCACCAAACTCCCTCACCAAACTCTCTCATCAAACTACTCACCAAACTCCCTCACCAAGCCAGCTCACCAAACACTCTCACCAAACACTCTCACCAAACTACTCACCAAACACCCTCACCAAACTACTCGCCAAACTCCCTCACCAAACTCTCTCACCAAACCAACTCACCAAACTCTCTCACCAAACACCCTCACCAAACTCTCTCATCATTCTCCCTCATCAAACTGCTCACCAAACTCCCTCACCAGATGCCCTCACCAAACTCTCACCAAACTCCCTCATCAAACTCCCTCATCAAACTCCCTCAACAAACTCCCTCACCAAATTCCCTCACCAAACTCCCTCACCAGATGCCCTCACCAAACTCTCTCACCAAACTCTCTCACCAAACTCTCTCACCAAACTCTCACCAAACTCCCCCATCAAACTCCCTCAACAAACTCCCTCACCAAACTCCCTCACCAAAATCTCTCACCAAAATCCCTCACCAAACTACTCACCAAACTCCCTCACCAAACTCCCTCACCAAACTCTCTCATCAAACTACTCACCAAACTCCCTCACCAAACCAGCTCACCAAACTACTCACCAAACACCCTCACCAAACTCCCTCATCAAACTACTCACCAAACTCCCTCACCAAACTCCCTCCCCAAACTCTCTCACCAAACCAGCTCACCAAACTCTCTCACCAAACTACCTCACCATTCTCCCTCATCAAACTGCTCACCAAACTCCTCACCGAACTCCCTCACCATTCTCCCTCATCAAACTTCCTAACCAAACTCCCTCACCAAACTCCCTCACCAAACTCCCTTACCAAACTCCCTTGTCAAACTACTCACCAAACTCCCTCACCAGATGCCCTCACCAAACTCTCTCACCAAACTCTCTCACCAAACTCTCTCACCAAACTCTCACCAAACTCCCCCATCAAACTCCCCCATCAAACTCCCTCAACAAACTCCCTCACCAAACTCCCTCACCAAAATCCCTCACCAAAATCCCTCACCAAACTACTCACCAAACTCCCTCACCAAACTCTCTCATCAAACTACTCACCAAACTCCCTCACCAAACCAGCTCACCAAACTCTCACCAAACTACTCACCAAACACCCTCACCAAACTCCCTCATCAAACTACTCACCAAACTCCCTCACCAAACTCCCTCCCCAAACTCTCTCACCAAACCAGCTCACCAAACTCTCTCACCAAACTCCCTCACCATTCTCCCTCATCAAACTGCTCACCAAACTCCTCACCGAACTCCCTCACCATTCTCCCTCATCAAACTTCCTAACCAAACTCCCTCACCAAACTCCCTTACCAAACTCCCTTACCAAACTCCCTCACCAAACTCTCTCACCAAACTCTCTCACCAAACTCCCTCATCAAACTCCCTCACCAAACTCCCTCACCAAACTCTCTCACCAAACTCCCTTACCATTCTCCTTCATCAAACTTCCTAACCAAACCAGCTCACCAAACTCCCTCACCAAATTACTCAACAAACTCCCTCACCAAACTCCCTCATCAAACTTCCGAACCAAACCAGTCACCAAACTCTCTCATCAAACTCCCTCACCAAACTCTCTCATCAAAATGCTCACCAAACTCCCTCATCAAACTTCCTAACCAAACCAGCTCACCAAACTCACTCACCAAACATCCTCAACAATCCTGTCACCAAACACCCTCACCAAACCCAATCACCAAACTCTCACCAAACACTCTCACCAAACTCTCAACAAACTCCCTCACCAAATGCTCTCACCAAACTCCCTCACCAAACTCCCTCACCAAACTCCCTCATCAAACTACTCACCAAACTCCCTCACCAAGCCAGCTCACCAAACACTCTCACCAAACTACTCACCAAACACCCTCACCAAACTCCCTCATCAAACTACTCGCCAAACTCCCTCACCAAACTCTCTCACCAAACCAACTCACCAAACTCTCTCACCAAACACCCTCACCAAACTCTCTCGTCATTCTCCCTCATCAAACTGCTCACCAAACTCCCTCACCAGATGCCCTCACCAAACTCTCACCAAACTCCCTCATCAAACTCCCTCATCAAACTCCCTCACCAAACTCCCTCACCAAACTCCCTCACCAAACTCCCTCACCAAACTCCCTCACCAAACTCCCTCACCAAACTCCCTCACCAAACTCCCTCACCAAACTCCCTCACCAAACTCCCTCACCAAACTCCCTCACCAAACTCCCTCACCAAACTCCCTCACCAAACTCCTTCACCAAACTCCTTCACCAAACTCTCTCATCAAACTACTCACCAAACTCCCTCACCAAACTCTCTCATCAAACTACTCACAAAACTCCCTCACCAAACCAGCTCACCAAACTCTCTCACCAAACTACTCACCAAACTCCTTCACCCGACGCCCTCACCAAACTCCCTCGTCAAACTACTCACCAAACTCCCTCACCAGATGCCCTCACCAAACTCTCTCACCAAACTCTCACCAAACTCCCTCATCAAACTCCCTCACCAAACTCCCTCACCAAACTCCCTTACCAAACTCCCTTACCAAACTCCCTTACCAAACTCCCTTACCAAACTCCCTCACCAAACTCCCTCACCAAACTCTCTCATCAAACTACTCACCAACCATCCTCACCAAACTCCCTCATCAAACTACTCACCAAACTCCCTCACCAAACTCTCTCACCAAACCAGCTCACCAAACTCCCTCATCAAACTCCCTCACCATTCTCCCTCATCAAACTGCTCACCAAACTCCTCACCAAACTCCTCACCAAACTCCCTCACCAAACTCCCTCACCAAACTCTCTCACCAAACTCCCTCACCAAACTCTCTCACCAAACTCTCTCACCAAACTCTCTCACCAAACTACTCACCAAACTCCATCACCAAACCCCCTCACCAAACTACTCACCAAACTCCCTCACCAAACTCCCTCACCAAACTCCCTCACCATTCTCGCTCACTATTCTCCCTCATCAAACTGCTCACCAAACTCCCTCACCAAACTCCCTCACCAAACTCCCTCACCAAACTCCCTCACCAAACTCCCTCACCAAACTCCCTCACCAAACTCCCTTACCAAACTCCCTCACCAAACTCTCTCACCAAACTCCCTCATAAAACTACTCACCAAACTCCCTCACCAACCTCCCTCACCAAACTCCCTCACCAAACTCTCTCACCAAACTCCCTTACCATTCTCCCTCATCAAACTTCCTAACCAAACTCCCTTACCAAACTCCCTCACCAAACTCCCTCACCAAACTCCCTCACCAAACTCCCTCACCAAACTCCCTCACCAAACTCCCTCACCAAACTCCCTCACCAAACTCCCTCACCAAACACCCTCACCAAACTCTCTCACCAAACTCCCTCATCAAACTTCCTAACCAAACCAGCTCACCAAATATCCTCACCAAACTCCCTCACCAAAGTACTCAACAAACTCCCTCACCATTCTCCCTCATCAAACTTCCTAACCAAACTCCCTCACCAAACTCCCTTACCAAACTCCCTCACCAAACTCCCTCACCAAACTCTCACCAAACTCTCTCACCAAACTCCCTCATCAAACTCCCTCACCAAACTCCCTCACCAAACTCTCACCAAACTCCCTTACCATTCTCCTTCATCAAACTTCCTAACCAAACCAGCTCACCAAACTCCCTCACCAAATTACTCAACAAACTCCCTCACCAAACTCCCTCATCAAACTTCCGAACCAAACCAGTCACCAAACTCTCTCATCAAACTCCCTCACCAAACTCTCTCATCAAAGTGCTCACCAAACTCCCTCATCAAACTTCCTAACCAAACCAGCTCACCAAACTCACTCACCAAACATCCTCAACAATCCTGTCACCAAACACCCTCACCAAACCCAATCACCAAACTCTCACCAAACACTCTCGCCAAACTCTCAACAAACTCCCTCACCAAATGCTCTCACCAAACTCCCTCACCAAACTCCCTCACCAAACTCCCTCACCAAACTCTCTCATCAAACTACTCACCAAACTCCCTCACCAAGCCAGCTCACCAAACACTCTCACCAAACTACTCACCAAACACCCTCACCAAACTCCCTCATCAAACTACTCGCCAAACTCTCTCACCAAACTCTCTCACCAAACCAACTCACCAAACTCTCTCACCAAACACCCTCACCAAACTCTCTCATCAAACTCCCTCACCATTGTCCCTCATCAAACTGCTCACCAAACTCACTCACCAGATGCCCTCACCAAACTCCCTCATCAAACTCCCTCATCAAACTCCCTCAACAAACTCCCTCACCAAACTCCCTCACCAAACTCCCTCACAAAACTCCCTCACCAAACTCCCTCACCAAACTCCTTCACCAAACTCTCTCATCAAACTACTCACCAAACTCCCTCACCAAACTCTCTCATCAAACTACTCACAAAACTCCCTCACCAAACCAGCTCACCAAACTCTCTCACCAAACTACTCACCAAACTCCTTCACCCGACGCCCTCACCAAACTCCCTCGTCAAACTACTCACCAAACTCCCTCACCAGATGCCCTTACCAAACTCTCTCACCAAACTCTCTCACCAAACTCTCTCAACAAACTCCCTCATCAAACTCCCTCAACAAACTCCCTCACCAAACTCCCTCACCAAACTCCCTCACCAAACTCCCTTACCAAACTCCCTTACCAAACTCCCTTACCAAACTCCCTTACCAAACTCCCTTACCAAACTCCCTCACCAAACTCCCTCACCAAACTCCCTCACCAAACTCCCTCACCAAACTCTCTCATCAAACTACTCACCAACCATCCTCACCAAACTCCCTCATCAAACTACTCACCAAACTCCCTCACCAAACTCTCTCACCAAACCAGCTCACCAAACTCCCTCATCAAACTCCCTCACCATTCTCCCTCATCAAACTGCTCACCAAACTCCTCACCAAACTCCTCACCAAACTCCTCACCAAACTCCCTCACCAAACTCCCTCACCAAACTCTCTCATCAAACTACTCACCAAACTCCCTCACCAAACCAGCTCACCAAACTCTCTCACCAAACTACTCACCAAACTCCATCACCAAACCCCCTCACCAAACTCCATCACCAAACCACTCACCAAACTCCCTCACCAAACTCCCTCACCAAACTCCCTCACCAAACTCCCTCACCAAACTCCCTCACCAAACTCCCTCACCATTCTCCCTCACTATTCTCCCTCATCAAACTGCTCACCAAACTCCCTCACCAAACTCCCTCACCAAACTCCCTCACCAAACTCTCTCACCAAACTCCCTCACCAAACTCCCTCACCAAACTCCCTCACCAAACTCCCTCACCAAACTCCCTCACCAAACTCCCTCACCAAACTCCCTCACCAAAATCCCTCACCAAACTACTCACCAAACTCCCTCACCAAACTCCCTCACCAAACTCTCTCATCAAACTATTCACCAAACTCCCTCACCAAACCAGCTCACCAAACTCTCACCAAACTACTCACCAAACACCCTCACGAAACTCCCTCATCAAACTACTCACCAAACTCCCTCACCAAACTCCCTCCCCAAACTCTCTCACCAAACCAGCTCACCAAACTCTCTCACCAAACTCCCTCACCATTCTCCCTCATCAAACTGCTCACCAAACTCCTCACCGAACTCCCTCACCATTCTCCCTCATCAAACTTCCTAACCAAACTCCCTCACCAAACTCCCTTACCAAACTCCCTTACCAAACTCCCTCACCAAACTCTCACCAAACTCTCTCACCAAACTCCCTCACCAAACTCCCTCACCAAACTCCCTCACCAAACTCTCTCACCAAACTCCCTCACCAAACTCCCTCACCAAACTCCCTCACCAAACTCCCTCACCAAACTCCCTCACCAAACTCCCTCACCAAAATCCCTCACCAAACTACTCACCAAACTCCCTCACCAAACTCCCTCACCAAACTCTCTCATCAAACTATTCACCAAACTCCCTCACCAAACCAGCTCACCAAACTCTCACCAAACTACTCACCAAACACCCTCACGAAACTCCCTCATCAAACTACTCACCAAACTCCCTCACCAAACTCCCTCCCCAAACTCTCTCACCAAACCAGCTCACCAAACTCTCTCACCAAACTCCCTCACCATTCTCCCTCATCAAACTGCTCACCAAACTCCTCACCGAACTCCCTCACCATTCTCCCTCATCAAACTTCCTAACCAAACTCCCTCACCAAACTCCCTTACCAAACTCCCTTACCAAACTCCCTCACCAAACTCTCACCAAACTCTCTCACCAAACTCCCTCATCAAACTCCCTCACCAAACTCCCTCACCAAACTCTCTCACCAAACTCCCTTACCATTCTCCTTCATCAAACTTCCTAACCAAACCAGCTCACCAAACTCCCTCACCAAATTACTCAACAAACTCCCTCACCAAACTCCCTCATCAAACTTCCGAACCAAACCAGTCACCAAACTCTCTCATCAAACTCCCTCACCAAACTCTCTCATCAAAATGCTCACCAAACTCCCTCATCAAACTTCCTAACCAAACCAGCTCACCAAACTCACTCACCAAACATCCTCAACAATCCTGTCACCAAACACCCTCACCAAACCCAATCACCAAACTCTCACCAAACACTCTCACCAAACTCTCAACAAACTCCCTCACCAAATGCTCTCACCAAACTCCCTCACCAAACTCCCTCACCAAACTCCCTCACCAAACTCCCTCACCAAACTCCCTCACCAAACTCCCTCACCAAACTCCCTCACCAAACTCCCTCACCAAACTCCCTCACCAAACTCTCTCATCAAACTACTCACCAAACTCCCTCACCAAACTCCCTCACCAAGCCAGCTCACCAAACACTCTCACCAAACTACTCACCAAACACCTTCACCAAACTCCCTCATCAAACTACTCGCCAAACTCCCTCACCAAACTCTCTCACCAAACCAACTCACCAAACTCTCTCACCAAACACCCTCACCAAACTCTCTCATCATTCTCCCTCATCAAACTGCTCACCAAACTCCCTCACCAGATGCCCTCACCAAACTCTCACCAAACTCCCTCATCAAACTCCCTCATCAAACTCCCTCAACAAACTCCCTCACCAAACTCCCTCACCAAACTCCCTCACCAGATGCCCTCACCAAACTCTCTCACCAAACTCTCTCACCAAACTCTCTCACCAAACTCTCTCACCAAACTCTCACCAAACTCCCCCATCAAACTCCCTCAACAAACTCCCTCACCAAACTCCCTCACCAAAATCTCTCACCAAAATCCCTCACCAAACTACTCACCAAACTCCCTCACCAAACTCCCTCACCAAACTCCCTCACCAAACTCTCTCATCAAACTACTCACCAAACTCCCTCACCAAACCAGCTCACCAAACTCTCACCAAACTACTCACCAAACACCCTCACCAAACTCCCTCATCAAACTACTCACCAAACTCCCTCACCAAACTCCCTCCCCAAACTCTCTCACCAAACCAGCTCACCAAACTCTCTCACCAAACTCCCTCACCATTCTCCCTCATCAAACTGCTCACCAAACTCCTCACCGAACTCCCTCACCATTCTCCCTCATCAAACTCCCTTACCAAACTCCCTCACCAAACTCCCTCACCAAACTCCCTCACCAAACTCCTTCACCAAACTCCTTCACCAAACTCTCTCATCAAACTACTCACCAAACTCCCTCACCAAACTCTCTCATCAAACTACTCACAAAACTCCCTCACCAAACCAGCTCACCAAACTCTCTCACCAAACTACTCACCAAACTCCTTCACCCGACGCCCTCACCAAACTCCCTCGTCAAACTACTCACCAAACTCCCTCACCAGATGCCCTTACCAAACTCTCTCACCAAACTCTCTCACCAAACTCTCTCAACAAACTCCCTCATCAAACTCCCTCAACAAACTCCCTCACCAAACTCCCTCACCAAACTCCCTTACCAAACTCCCTTACCAAACTCCCTTACCAAACTCCCTTACCAAACTCCCTTACCAAACTCCCTTACCAAACTCCCTCACCAAACTCCCTCACCAAACTCCCTCACCAAACTCCCTCACCAAACTCTCTCATCAAACTACTCACCAACCATCCTCACCAAACTCCCTCATCAAACTACTCACCAAACTCCCTCACCAAACTCTCTCACCAAACCAGCTCACCAAACTCCCTCATCAAACTCCCTCACCATTCTCCCTCATCAAACTGCTCACCAAACTCCTCACCAAACTCCTCACCAAACTCCTCACCAAACTCCCTCACCAAACTCCCTCACCAAACTCTCTCATCAAACTACTCACCAAACTCCCTCACCAAACCAGCTCACCAAACTCTCTCACCAAACTACTCACCAAACTCCATCACCAAACCCCCTCACCAAACTCCATCACCAAACCACTCACCAAACTCCCTCACCAAACTCCCTCACCAAACTCCCTCACCAAACTCCCTCACCAAACTCCCTCACCAAACTCCCTCACCATTCTCCCTCACTATTCTCCCTCATCAAACTGCTCACCAAACTCCCTCACCAAACTCCCTCACCAAACTCCCTCACCAAACTCTCTCACCAAACTCCCTCACCAAACTCCCTCACCAAACTCCCTCACCAAACTCCCTCACCAAACTCCCTCACCAAACTCCCTCACCAAAATCCCTCACCAAACTACTCACCAAACTCCCTCACCAAACTCCCTCACCAAACTCTCTCATCAAACTATTCACCAAACTCCCTCACCAAACCAGCTCACCAAACTCTCACCAAACTACTCACCAAACACCCTCACGAAACTCCCTCATCAAACTACTCACCAAACTCCCTCACCAAACTCCCTCCCCAAACTCTCTCACCAAACCAGCTCACCAAACTCTCTCACCAAACTCCCTCACCATTCTCCCTCATCAAACTGCTCACCAAACTCCTCACCGAACTCCCTCACCATTCTCCCTCATCAAACTTCCTAACCAAACTCCCTCACCAAACTCCCTTACCAAACTCCCTTACCAAACTCCCTTACCAAACTCCCTCACCAAACTCTCACCAAACTCTCTCACCAAACTCCCTCATCAAACTCCCTCACCAAACTCCCTCACCAAACTCTCTCACCAAACTCCCTTACCATTCTCCTTCATCAAACTTCCTAACCAAACCAGCTCACCAAACTCCCTCACCAAATTACTCAACAAACTCCCTCACCAAACTCCCTCATCAAACTTCCGAACCAAACCAGTCACCAAACTCTCTCATCAAACTCCCTCACCAAACTCTCTCATCAAAATGCTCACCAAACTCCCTCATCAAACTTCCTAACCAAACCAGCTCACCAAACTCACTCACCAAACATCCTCAACAATCCTGTCACCAAACACCCTCACCAAACCCAATCACCAAACTCTCACCAAACACTCTCACCAAACTCTCAACAAACTCCCTCACCAAATGCTCTCACCAAACTCCCTCACCAAACTCCCTCACCAAACTCCCTCACCAAACTCCCTCACCAAACTCCCTCACCAAACTCCCTCACCAAACTCCCTCACCAAACTCCCTCACCAAACTCCCTCACCAAACTCTCTCATCAAACTACTCACCAAACTCCCTCACCAAACTCCCTCACCAAGCCAGCTCACCAAACACTCTCACCAAACTACTCACCAAACACCTTCACCAAACTCCCTCATCAAACTACTCGCCAAACTCCCTCACCAAACTCTCTCACCAAACCAACTCACCAAACTCTCTCACCAAACACCCTCACCAAACTCTCTCATCATTCTCCCTCATCAAACTGCTCACCAAACTCCCTCACCAGATGCCCTCACCAAACTCTCACCAAACTCCCTCATCAAACTCCCTCATCAAACTCCCTCAACAAACTCCCTCACCAAACTCCCTCACCAAACTCCCTCACCAGATGCCCTCACCAAACTCTCTCACCAAACTCTCTCACCAAACTCTCTCACCAAACTCTCTCACCAAACTCTCACCAAACTCCCCCATCAAACTCCCTCAACAAACTCCCTCACCAAACTCCCTCACCAAAATCTCTCACCAAAATCCCTCACCAAACTACTCACCAAACTCCCTCACCAAACTCCCTCACCAAACTCCCTCACCAAACTCTCTCATCAAACTACTCACCAAACTCCCTCACCAAACCAGCTCACCAAACTCTCACCAAACTACTCACCAAACACCCTCACCAAACTCCCTCATCAAACTACTCACCAAACTCCCTCACCAAACTCCCTCCCCAAACTCTCTCACCAAACCAGCTCACCAAACTCTCTCACCAAACTCCCTCACCATTCTCCCTCATCAAACTGCTCACCAAACTCCTCACCGAACTCCCTCACCATTCTCCCTCATCAAACTCCCTTACCAAACTCCCTCACCAAACTCCCTCACCAAACTCCCTCACCAAACTCCTTCACCAAACTCCTTCACCAAACTCTCTCATCAAACTACTCACCAAACTCCCTCACCAAACTCTCTCATCAAACTACTCACAAAACTCCCTCACCAAACCAGCTCACCAAACTCTCTCACCAAACTACTCACCAAACTCCTTCACCCGACGCCCTCACCAAACTCCCTCGTCAAACTACTCACCAAACTCCCTCACCAGATGCCCTTACCAAACTCTCTCACCAAACTCTCTCACCAAACTCTCTCAACAAACTCTCTTACCAAACTCCCTTACCAAACTCCCTCACCAAACTCCCTCACCAAACTCCCTCACCAAACTCTCTCATCAAACTACTCACCAACCATCCTCACCAAACTCCCTCACCAAACCAGCTCACCAAACTCTCTCACCAAACTACTCACCAAACTCCTTCACCCGACGCCCTCACCAAACTCCCTCGTCAAACTACTCACCAAACTCCCTCACCAGATGCCCTCACCAAACTCTCTCACCAAACTCTCTCACGAAACTCTCTCACCAAACTCCCTCATCAAACTCCCTCAACAAACTCCCTCACCAAACTCCCTTACCAAACTCCCTTACCAAACTCCCTTACCAAACTCCCTTACCAAACTCCCTCACCAAACTCCCTCACCAAACTCTCTCATCAAACTACTCACCAACCATCCTCACCAAACTCCCTCATCAAACTACTCACCAAACTCCCTCACCAAACTCTCTCACCAAACCAGCTCACCAAACTCCCTCATCAAACTCCCTCACCATTCTCCCTCATCAAACTGCTCACCAAACTCCTCACCAAACTCCCTCACCAAACTCCCTCACCAAACTCTCTCATCAAACTACTCACCAAACTCCCTCACCAAACCAGCTCACCAAACTCTCTCACCAAACTCCATCACCAAACTCCATCACCAAACCCCCTCACCAAACTACTCACCAAACTCCCTCACCAAACTCCCTCACCATTCTCGCTCACTATTCTCCCTCATCAAACTGCTCACCAAACTCCCTCACCAAACTCCCTCACCAAACTCTCTCACCAAACTCCCTCATAAAACTACTCACCAAACTCCCTCACCAACCTCCCTCACCAAACTCCCTCACCAAACTCTCTCACCAAACTCCCTTACCATTCTCCCTCATCAAACTCCCTCACCAAACCAGCTCACCAAACTCTCACCAAACTACTCACCAAACACCCTCACGAAACTCCCTCATCAAACTACTCACCAAACTCCCTCACCAAACTCCCTCCCCAAACTCTCTCACCAAACCAGCTCACCAAACTCTCTCACCAAACTCTCTCACCAAACTCTCTCACCAAACTCCCTCACCATTCTCCCTCATCAAACTGCTCACCAAACTCCTCACCGAACTCCCTCACCATTCTCCCTCATCAAACTTCCTAACCAAACTCCCTCACCAAACTCCCTTACCAAACTCCCTTACCAAACTCCCTTACCAAACTCCCTCACCAAACTCTCACCAAACTCTCTCACCAAACTCCCTCATCAAACTCCCTCACCAAACTCCCTCACCAAACTCTCACCAAACTCCCTTACCATTCTCCTTCATCAAACTTCCTAACCAAACCAACTCACCAAACTCCCTCACCAAATTACTCAACAAACTCCCTCACCAAACTCCCTCATCAAACTTCCGAACCAAACCAGTCACCAAACTCTCTCATCAAACTCCCTCACCAAACTCTCTCATCAAAATGCTCACCAAACTCCCTCATCAAACTTCCTAACCAAACCAGCTCACCAAACTCACTCACCAAACATCCTCAACAATCCTGTCACCAAACACCCTCACCAAACCCAATCACCAAACTCTCACCAAACACTCTCGCCAAACTCTCAACAAACTCCCTCACCAAATGCTCTCACCAAACTCCCTCACCAAACTCCCGCACCAAACTCCCTCACCAAACTCTCTCATCAAACTACTCACCAAACTCCCTCACCAAGCCAGCTCACCAAACACTCTCACCAAACTACTCACCAAACACCCTCACCAAACTCCCTCATCAAACTACTCGCCAAACTCCCTCACCAAACTCTCTCACCAAACCAACTCACCAAACTCTCTCACCAAACACCCTCACCAAACTCTCTCATCAAACTCCCTCACCATTCTCCCTCATCAAACTGCTCACCAAACTCACTCACCAGATGCCCTCACCAAACTCTCACCAAACTCCCTCATCAAACTCCCTCATCAAACTCCCTCATCAAACTCCCTCAACAAACTCCCTCACCAAACTCCCTCACAAAACTCCCTCACCAAACTCCCTCACCAAACTCCTTCACCAAACTCTCTCATCAAACTACTCACCAAACTCCCTCACCAAACTCTCTCATCAAACTACTCACAAAACTCCCTCACCAAACCAGCTCACCAAACTCTCTCACCAAACTACTCACCAAACTCCTTCACCCGACGCCCTCACCAAACTCCCTCGTCAAACTACTCACCAAACTCCCTCACCAGATGCCCTTACCAAACTCTCTCACCAAACTCTCTCACCAAACTCCCTCACCAAACTCCCTCACCAAACTCCCTCACCAAACTCTCTCATCAAACTACTCACCAACCATCCTCACCAAACTCCCTCATCAAACTACTCATCAAACTCCCTCACCAAACTCTCTCACCAAACCAGCTCACCAAACTCCCTCATCAAACTCCCTCACCATTCTCCCTCATCAAACTGCTCACCAAACTCCTCACCAAACTCCTCACCAAACTCCCTCACCAAACTCCCTCACCAAACTCTCTCATCAAACTACTCACCAAACTCCCTCACCAAACCAGCTCACCAAACTCTCTCACCAAACTACTCACCAAACTCCATCACCAAACCCCCTCACCAAACTACTCACCAAACTCCCTCACCAAACTCCCTCACCAAACTCCCTCACCAAACTCCCTCACCAAACTCCCTCACCATTCTCGCTCACTATTCTCCCTCATCAAACTGCTCACCAAACTCCCTCACCAAACTCCCTCACCAAACTCCCTCACCAAACTCTCTCACGAAACTCCCTCATCAAACTACTCACCAAACTCCCTCACCAAACTCCCTCACCAACCTCCCTCACCAAACTCTCTCACCAAACTCCCTTACCATTCTCCCTCATCAAACTTCCTAAACAAACTCCCTTACCAAACTCCCTTACCAAACTCTCTCACCAAACTCCCTCACCAAACTCCCTCACCAAACTCCCTCACCAAACTCCCTCACCAAACTCCCTCACCAAACTCCCTCACCAAACTCCCTCACCAAACTCCCTCACCAAACTCCCTCACCAAACTCCCTCACCAAACTCCCTCACCAAACTCCCTCACCAAACTCCCTCACCAAACTCCCTCACCAAACTCCCTCACCAAACTCCCTCACCAAACTCCCTCACCAAACTCCCTCACCAAACTCCCTCACCAAACTCCCTCACCAAACTCCCTCACCAAACTCCCTCACCAAACTCCCTCACCAAACTCCCTCACCAAACTCCCTCACCAAACTCCCTCACCAAACTCCCTCACCAAACTCCCTCACCAAACTCCCTCACCAAACTCCCTCACCAAACTCTCTCACCAAACTCCCTTACCATTCTCCCTCATCAAACTTCCTAACCAAACCAGCTCACCAAATATCCTCACCAAACTCCCTCACCAAAGTACTCAACAAACTCCCTCACCAAACTCCCTCATCAAACTTCTGAACCAAACCAGTCACCAAACTCTCTCATCAAACTCCCTCACCAAACTCTCTCATCAAAATGCTCACCAAACTCTCTCATCAGACTCCCTCACCATTCTCCCTCATTAAACTACTCACCAAACTCCCTCATCAAACTTCCTAACCAAACCAGCTCACCAAACTCACTCACCAAACTTCCTCAACAATCCTGTCACCAAACACCCTCACCAAACCCAATCACCAAATTCTCACCAAACACTTTCACCAAACCAACTCACCAAACCCGCTCACCAAACACCCTCAACAAACACCCTCATCAAAATCGCTCACCAAACTTGCTCACAAAACTTGCTCACAAAACTCGCTCACCAAACTCGCTCACCAAACTCTCTCACCAAAATCGCTCACCAACTTCCCTCACTAAACTCTCTCACTAAACTCTGTCACCAAGCACGCTCAACAAGCTACCTCAGCAAACTCCCTCACCAAACCCACTCACCAAACTCTCTCACCCAACTACTCACCAAACTCTCTCACCATACTCCCTCACCATACTTGCTCATCAAACCCGCTCACCAAACACCCTCCCCAAACTCTCTCCACAAACTCCCTCACCAAACTTGCTCACCAAACTCACCTCACCATACTCACTAAGCAAACTTACTCACCAAACCCACTCATCAAATTTCCTCACCAAACTCCCTCACCAAACTCCCTCACCAAACTCTCACCAAACTCCCTTACCAAACTCCCTTACCAAACTCCCTTACCAAACTCCCTCACCAAACTCCCTCACCAAACTCCCTCACCAAACTCCCTCACCAAACTCCCTCACCAAACTCCCTCACCAAACTCCCTCACCAAACTCCCTCACCAAACTCCCTCACCAAACTCCCTCACCAAACTCCCTCACCAAACTCCCTCACCAAACTCCCTCACCAAACTCCCTCACCAAACTCCCTCACCAAACTCCCTCACCAAACTCCCTCACCAAACTCCCTCACCAAACTCCCTCACCAAACTCCCTCACCAAACTCCCTCACCAAACTCCCTCACCAAACTCCCTCACCAAACTCCCTCACCAAACTCCCTCACCAAACTCCCTCACCAAACTCCCTCACCAAACTCCCTCACCAAACTCCCTCACCAAACTCCCTCACCAAACTCCCTCACCAAACTCCCTCACCAAACTCCCTCACCAAACTCCCTCACCAAACTCCCTCACCAAACTCCCTCACCAAACTCCCTCACCAAACTCCCTCACCAAACTCCCTCACCAAACTCTCTCACCAAACTCCCTTACCATTCTCCTTCATCAAACTTCCTAACCAAACCAGCTCACCAAATATCCTCACCAAACTCCCTCACCAAATTACTCAACAAACTCCCTCACCAAACTCTCTCATCAAACTCCCTCACCAAACTCTCTCATCAAAATGCTCACCAAACTCCCTCATCAAACTTCCTAACCAAACCAGCTCACCAAACTCACTCACCAAACTTCCTCAACAATCCTGTCACCAAACACCCTCACCAAACCCAATCACCAAACTCTCACCAAACACTCTCACCAAACTCTCAACAAACTCCCTCACCAAATGCTCTCACCAAACTCCCTCACCAAACTCCCTCACCAAACTCTCTCATCAAACTACTCACCAAACTCCCTCACCAAACTCCCTCACCAAGCCAGCTCACCAAACACTCTCACCAAACTACTCACCAAACACCCTCACCAAACTCCCTCATCAAACTACTCGCCAAACTCCCTCACCAAACTCTCTCACCAAACCAACTCACCAAACTCTCTCACCAAACACCCTCACCAAACTCCCTCATCAAACTACTCGCCAAACTCCCTCACCAAACTCTCTCACCAAACCAAATCACCAAACTCTCTCACCAAACTCCCTCACCAAACTCTCTCATCAAACTCCCTCACCATTCTCCCTCATCAAACTGCTCACTAAACTCCCTCACCAGATGCCCTCACCAAACTCTCACCAAACTCTCACCAAACTCTCACCAAACTCCCTCATCAAACTCCCTCATCAAACTCCCTCATCAACTCCCTCAACAAACTCCCTCACCAAACGCCCTCACCAAACTCCCTCACCAAACTCCCTCACCAAACTCCCTCACCAAACTCCTTCACCAAACTCCTTCACCAAACTCTCTCATCAAACTACTCACCAAACTCCCTCACCAAACTCTCTCATCAAACTACTCACAAAACTCCCTCACCAAACCAGCTCACCAAACTCTCTCACCAAACTACTCACCAAACTCCTTCACCCGACGCCCTCACCAAACTCCCTCGTCAAACTACTCACCAAACTCCCTCACCAGATGCCCTCACCAAACTCTCTCACCAAACTCTCTCACCAAACTCTCACCAAACTCCCTCATCAAACTCCCTCACCAAACTCCCTCACCAAACTCCCTCACCAAACTCCCTCACCAAACTCCCTCACCAAACTCCCTCACCAAACTCCCTTACCAAACTCCCTCACCAAACTCCCTCACCAACTCTCTCATCAAACTACTCACCAACCATCCTCACCAAACTCCCTCATCAAACTACTCACCAAACTCCCTCACCAAACTCTCTCACCAAACCAGCTCACCAAACTCCCTCACCATTCTCCCTCATCAAACTGCTCACCAAACTCCCTCATCAAACTACTCACCAAACTCTCTCATCAAACTACTCACCAAACTCCCTCACCAAACCAGCTCACCAAACTCTCTCACCAAACTATTCACCAAACTCCATCACCAAACCCCCTCACAAAACTACTCACCAAACTACTCACCAAACTCCCTCACCGAACTCCCTCGCCGAACTCCCTCACCATTCTCCCTCATCAAACTCCCTTACCAAACTCCCTTACCAAACTCCCTTACCAAACTCCCTCACCAAACTCCCTCACCAAACTCCCTCACCAAACTCCCTCACCAAACTCCCTCACCAAACTCCCTCACCAAACTCCCTCACCAAACTCCCTCACCAAACTCCCTCACCAAACTCCCTCACCAAACTCCCTCACCAAACTCCCTCACCAAACTCCCTCACCAAACTCCCTCACCAAACTCCCTCACCAAACTCCCTTACCATTCTCCCTCATCAAACTTCCTAACCAAACCAGCTCACCAAATATCCTCACCAAACTCCCTCACCAAAGTACTCAACAAACTCCCTCACCAAACTCCCTCATCAAACTTCCGAACCAAACCAGTCACCAAACTCTCTCATCAGACTCCCTCACCATTCTCCCTCATTAAACTACTCACCAAACTCCCTCATCAAACTTCCTAACCAAACCAGCTCACCAAACTCACTCACCAAACTTCCTCAACAATCCTGTCACCAAACACCCTCACCAAACCCAATCACCAAATTCTCACCAAACACTCTCACCAAACCAACTCACCAAACCCGCTCACCAAACGCTCACCAAACTCTCTCACCAAACACCCTCACCAAACACCCTCATCAAAATCGCTCACCAAACTTGCTCACAAAACTTGCTCACAAAACTAGCTCACCAAACTCGCTCACCAAACTCTCTCACCAAAATCGCTCACCAACTTCCCTCACTAAACTCCCTCACTAAACTCTGTCACCAAGCACGCTCAACAAACTACCTCAGCAAACTCCCTCACCAAACCCACTCACCAAACTCTCTCACCCAACTACTCACCAAACTCTCTCACCATACTCCCTCACCATACTTGCTCATCAAACCCGCTCACCAAACACCCTCCCCAAACTCTCTCCACAAACTCCCTCACCAAACTTGCTCACCAAACTCACCTCACCATACTCACTAAGCAAACTTACTCACCAAACCCACTCATCAAATTTCCTCAACAAACTCCCTCACCAAACTCACTCACCAAACTCCATCACCAAGCCCGCTCACCAAACCCGCTCACCAAACTCTCACCAAACTCACTCACCAAAATCTCCCACCAAACTCTCACCAAACTCTCTCTCCAAACTCTCTTCTCTCACCAAAATCCCTCACCAAACTCCCTCATCAAACTCCCCCACCAAACTCACTCACCAAACCCGCTCACCAAACCCCATCTCCGAACCCCATCTCCAAAATCGCTCACTAAACTCCCTCACTAAACTCCCTCATCAAACTCTGTCACCAAGCACGCTCAACAAACTACCTCAGCAAACTCCCTCACCGAACCCACTCACCAAACTCCGTCACCCAACTACTCACCAAACTCTCTCCCCAAACTCACTCACCAAACCCGCTCACCAAACCCCATCTCCGAACCCCATCTCCAAAATCACTCACCAAACTCCCTCACTAAACTCCCTCATCAAACTCTGTCACCAAGCACACTCAACAAACTACCTCAGCAAACTACCTCACCGAACCCACTCACCAAACTCCGTCACCCAACTACTCACCAAACTCTCTCCCCAAACTCCCTCACCAAACTCCCTCACTATACTCGCTCAACATACCCGCTAAGCAAACTCGCTCACCAAACTCCCTCACCAAACCTGCTCATCAAATTTCCTCAACATACTCCCTCACCAAACTACCTCACTAAACTCCCTCACCAAACCCACTCACCAAACTCTCACCAAACTTTCTCACCAAACTCCTTCATCAAACTCCCTCACCAAACTACCTCACTAAACTCCCTCACCAAACCCACTAACCAAACTCCCTCACCAAACTCCCTCACCAAACCCGCTCACCAAACCCATTCACCAAACTCTCTCACCAAACTCCCTCATCAAACTCCCTCACCAAACTTGCTCACGAAACTTGCTCACGAAACTTGCTCACGAAACTTGCTCACCAAACTCGCTCACCAAACTCCCTCACTAAACTCTCTCCCCAAACTCTCTCCCCAAACTCTCTCCCCAAACTCTCTCCCCAAACTCTCTCCCCAAACTCTCTCCCCAAACTCGCTCACCAAACTTGCTCACCATACTCACTAAGCAAACTCCCTCACCAAACTCCCTCACCAAATCCACTCATCAAATTTCCTCAACAAACTCCCTCACCAAACCCACGCACCAAACTCTCACCAAACTCCCTTACCAAACCCGCTGATCAAACCCCATCTCAAAACTCTCTCACCAAACTCCCTCACCAATCTCGCTCACCAATCTCCCCCACCAAACTCCCTCACCAAACTCCCTCACCAAACTCCCTCACCAAACTCCCCCACCAAACTCTCTCACCAAACCCGCTCGCCAAACCCACTGACCAAACCCCATCTCCAAACACCTTCACCATAGTCCCTCAGTGAACCCACTCACCAAACTCCGTCACCCAACTACTCACCAAACTCTCTCACCATACACCCTCATCGTACTCCCTCATCAAACCCGCTCACCAAACTCTCTCCCCAAACTCCGTCCCCAAACTCCCTCCCCAAACTCCCTCACCAAACTCGCTCACCATACTCACTAAGCAAACTCGCTCACCAAACTCCCTCCCAAACCTGCTCATCAAATTTCCTCAACAAACTCCTTCACCAAACTCCCTCACCAAACCTACTCACCAAACTCTCACCGAACTCTCTCACCAAATTCCCTCAAAAAACTCCCTCACCAAACTTACTCTCCAAACTCTCTCGCCAAACTCCCTCGCCAGACTCCCTCACCAAACTCCCTCGCCAAACTCCCTCACCAAACGCCCTCGCCAAACTCCCTCGCCAAACGCCCTTACCAAACTCCCTTACCAAACCCGCTGATCAAACCCACTCACCAAACCCCATCTCAAAACCCCATCTCAAAACTCCCTCACCAAACTCCCTGACCAATCTCGCTCACCAATCTCCCCCACCAAACTCCGTCACCAAACTCGCTCACCAAACTCCCTCACCAAACTCCCTCACCAAACTCCCTCACCAAACTCCCTCACCAAACTCCCTCACCAAACTCCCTCACCAAACTCCCTCACCAAACTCCCTCACCAAACTCCCTCACCAAACTCCCTCACCAAACTCCCTCACCAAACTCCCTCACCAAACTCCCTCACCAAACTCCCTCACCAAACTCCCTCACCAAACTCCCTCACCAAACTCCCTCACCAAACTCCCTCACCAAACTCCCTCACCAAACTCCCTCACCAAACTCCCTCACCAAACTCCCTCACCAAACTCCCTCACCAAACTCCCTCACCAAACTCCCTCACCAAACTCCCTCACCAAACTCCCTCACCAAACTCCCTCACCAAACTCCCTCACCAAACTCAGTCACCAAGCTCACTCTCCAAACTCCCTCACCAAATTCCCTCACCAAACTCCCTCACCAAACTTGCTCACCAAACCCACTCTCCAAACTCCATCTCCAAACCCCATCTCCAAACACCCTCAACCATCTCCCTCACAAAATTCCCTCACCAAACAGGTTCTCCAAACCCGCTCACCAAACCCACTCACCAAACCCCATTTCCAAACTCCCTCACCAAATTCAATCACCAATCTCGCTCACCAAACCCGCTCACCAAACTTGGCACCAAAATCGCTCACCAAGCTCCCTCACCAAACTCCCTTACCAAACTTGCTCACTAAACTCCATCACCAAACTTGCTCAATAAACTCCATCACCAAACTTGCTTACTAAACTCCATCACCAAACTTGCTTACTAAACTCCATCACCAAACTTGCTTACTAAACTCCATCACCAAACTTGCTTACTAAACTCCATCACCAAACTTGCTTACTAAACTCATTCACCAAACTCGTTCACCAAACTCATTCAACAAACTCGCCCACAACCCTGGTCCAGCAAGCTCACTAACCAAAACCATTCACCAAACTCCCACCTTACACTCGGATGTGCCAGCGAAGAGGAATACCAGTTTTCATGCTCCCTGGATGCCAGGTCATCCGTCCGGTTACATTCCAAATCAGCACCAGCAGCCCGTGCAGGGGCTTATAGTCCTCTCGATCTTCTAGCCGTGTTGCCCCATCTGAATCTATCAATGTAACCTTCTATACCCTCTCCCCCATCTGAGTCTATCATTGTAACCCGCTATTCCCACTCCCCCATCTGAATCTATCATTGTAACCCTCTATTCCCTCTCCCCCATCTGAATCTATCATTGTAACCCTCTATACCCTCTCCCCCATCTGAATCTATCATTGTAACCCTCTATACCCTCTCCCCCATCTGAATCTATCATTGTAACCCTCTATTCACTCTCCCCCATCTGAATCTATCATTGTAAACCACTCTACCCTCTCCCCCATCTGAATCTATCATTGTAACCCTCTATTCCCTCTTCCCCATCTGAATCTATCATTGTAACCCTCTATACCCTCTCCCCCATCTGAATCTATCATTGTAAGCCGCTATTCCCACTCCCCCATCTGAATCTATCATTGTAATCCTCTATACCCTCTCCCCCATCTGAATCTATCATTGTAACCCTCTATTCCCTCTCCCCCATCTGAATCTATCATTGTAACCCACTATACCCTCTCCACCATCTGAATCTATCATTGTAACCCTCTATTCCCTCTCCCCCATCTGAATCTATCATTGTAACCCTCTATTCCCTCTTCCCCATCTGAATCTATCATTGTAACCCTCTATTCCCTCTCCCCCATCTGAATCTATCATTGTAACCCTCTATACCCTCTCCCCCATCTGAATCTATCATTGTAACCCGCTATTCCCACTCCTCCATCTGAATCTATCATTGTAATCATCTATACCCTCTCCCCGATCTGAATCTATCATTGTAACCCTCTATTCCCTCTCCCCCATCTGAATCTATCATTGTAACCCTCTATTCCCTCTCCCCCATCTGAATCTATCATTGTAACCCGCTATTCCCACTCCCCCATCTGAATCTATCATTGTAACCCTCTATACCCTCTCCCCATCTGAATCTATAATTGTAACGCTCTATTCCCTCTCCCCCATCTGAATCTATCATTGTAACCCTCTATTCCCTCTCCCCCATCTGAATCTATCATTGTAAACCTCTATACCTTCTCCATCATCTGAATCTATCATTGTAACCCTCTATACCCTCTCCCCCATCTCAATCTATCATTGTAACCCTTTCTTCCCTCTCCCCCTTCTGAATCTATCATTTAACCCTCTATACCCTCTCCCCCATCTGAATCTATCATTGTAACCCTCTATTCCCTCTCCCCCATCTGAATCTATCATTGTAAACCTCTATTAATTCTCCCCCATCTGAATCTATCATTGTAACCGTCTATACCCTCTCCACCATCTGAATCTGTCATTGTAACCCTCTATTAATTCTCCCCCATCTGAATCTATCATTGTAACCCTCTATACCCTCTCCACCATCTGAATCTATCATTGTAACCCTCTATTCCCTCTTCCCCATCTGAATCTATCATTGTAACCCTCTATTCCCTCTCCCCCAACTGAATCTATCATTGTAACCCTCTATTAATTCTCCCCCATCTGAATCTATCATTGTAACCCTCTATACCCTCTCCCCCATCTGAATCTATCATTGTAACCCTCTATACTCTCTCCCCCATCTGAATCTATCATTGTAACCCTCTATACCCTCTCCCCCATCTGAATCTATCATTGTAACCCTCTCATCCCTCTCCCCCATCTGAATCTATCATTGTAAACCTCTATTAATTCTCCCCCATCTGAATCTATCATTGTAACCCTCTATTCCCTCTCCCCCATCTGAATCTATCATTGTAACCCTCTATACCCTCTCCCCCATCTGAATCTATCATTGTAACCCTCGCTTCCCTCTCCCCCATCTGAATCTATCATTGTAACCCTCAATTCCCTCTCCCCCATCTGAATCTATCATTGTAACCCTCTATTAATTCTCCCCCATCTGAATCTATCATTGTAACCCTCTATACCCTCTCCCCCATCTGAATCTATCATTGTAACCCTCTATACCCTCTCCACCATCTGAATCTATCATTGTAACCCTCTATTAATTCTCCCCCATCTGAATCTATCATTGTAACCCTCTATACCCTCTCCCCCATCTGAATCTATCATTGTCACCCTCTATACCCTCTCCACCATCTGAATCTATCATTGTAACCCTCTATTAATTCTCCCCCATCTGAATCTATCATTGTAACCCTCTATTCCCTCTTCCCCATCTGAATCTATCATTGTAATCCTCTATACCCTCTCCCCCATCTGAATGTATCATTGTAACCCTCTTCCCCATCTGAATCTATCATTGTAACCCTCTATACCCTCTCCCCCATCTGAATCTATCATTGTAACCTTCTCTTCCCTCTCCCCCATCTGAATCTATCATTGTAAACCTCTATTAATTCTCCCCCATCTGAATCAGTCATTGTAACCCTCTATTCCCTCTCCCCCATCTGAATCTATCATTGTAACCCTCTATTAATTCTCCCCCATCTGAATCTATCATTGTAACCCTCTATACCCTCTCCCCCATCTGAATCTATCATTGTAACCCTCTATACCCTCTCCACCATCTGAATCTATCATTGTAACCCTCTATTAATTCTCCCCCATCTGAATCTATCATTGTAACCCTCTATACCCTCTCCCCCATCTGAATCTATCATTGTCACCCTCTATACCCTCTCCCCCATCTGAATCTATCATTGTAACCCTCTATACCCTCTCCACCATCTGAATCTATCATTGTAACCCTCTATTAATTCTCCCCCATCTGAATCTATCATTGTAACCCTCTATTCCCTCTTCCCCATCTGAATCTATCATTGTAATCCTCTATACCCTCTCCCCGATCTGAATGTATCATTGTAACCCTCTTCCCCATCTGAATCTATCATTGTAACCCTCTATTCCCTCTCCCCCATCTGAATCTATCATTGTAACCCTCTATACCCTCTCCCCCATCTGAATCTGTCATTGTAACCCTCTATTCCCTCTCCACCTTCTGAATCTATCATTGTAACCCTCTCTTCCCTCTCCCCCATCTGAATCTATCATTGTAACCCCCTATTGCCTCTCCACCATCTGAATCTATCATTGTAACCCTCTATTCCCTCGTCCCCATCTGAATCTATCATTGTAACCCTCTCTTCCCTCTCCCCCATCTGAATCTATCATTGTAACCCTCTATTCCCTCTCCCCCATCTGAATCTATCATTGTAACCCTCTCTTCCCTCTCCCCGATCTGAATCTATCATTGTAAACCTCTATTAATTCTCCCCCAGCTGAATCTATCATTGTAACCCTCTATTCCCTCTCCCCCATCTGAATCTATCATTGTAACCCTGTATAACCTCTCCCCCATCTGAATCTATCATTGTAACCCTGTCTTCCCTCTCCCCCATCTGAATCTATCATTGTAAACCTCTATTAATTCTCCCCCATCTGTATCTATCATTGTAACCCTCTATTCCCTCTCCCCCATCTGAATCTATCATTGTAACCGTCTATTCCCTCTCCCCCATCTGAATCTATCATTGTAACCCTCTATTAATTCTCCCCCATCTGAATCTATCATTGTAACCCTCTATACCCTCTCCACCATCTGAATCTATCATTGTAACGCTCTATTAATTCTCCCCCATCTGAATCTATCATTGTAACCCTCTATACCCTCTCCCCCATCTGAATCTATCATTGTCACCCTCTATACGCTCTCCCCCATCTGAATCTATCATTGTAACCCTCTATACCCTCTCCCCCATCTGCATCTATCATTGTAACCCTCTATTCCCTCTCCCCCATCTGAATCTATCATTGTAACCCGCTATTCCCACTCCCCCATCTGAATCTATCATTGTAACCCTCTATACCCTCTCCCCATCTGAATCTATAATTGTAACGCTCTATTCCCTCTCCCCCATCTGAATCTATCATTGCAAATCTCTATTCCCTCTCCCCCATCTGAATCTATCATTGTAACCCTCTATACCTTCTCCATCATCTGAATCTATCATTGTAACCCTCTATACCCTCTCCCCCATCTCAATCTATCATTGTAACCCTTTCTTCCCTCTCCCCCTTCTGAATCTATCATTTAACCCTCTATACCCTCTCCCCCATCTGAATCTATCATTGTAACCCTCTATTCCCTCTCCCCCATCTGAATCTATCATTGTAAACCTCTATTAATTCTCCCCCATCTGAATCTATCATTGTAACTGTCTATACCCTCTCCACCATCTGAATCTGTCATTGTAACCCTCTATTAATTCTCCCCCATCTGAATCTATCATTGTAACCCTCTATACCCTCTCCCCCATCTGAATCTATCATTGTAACCCTCTATACCCTCTCCACCATCTGAATCTATCATTGTAACCCTCTATTAATTCTCCCCCATCTGAATCTATCATTGTAACCCTCTATACCCTCTCCCCCATCTGAATCTATCATTGTCACCCTCTATACCCTCTCCCCCATCTGAATCTATCATTGTAACCCTCTATACCCTCTCCACCATCTGAATCTATCATTGTAACCCTCTATTAATTCTCCCCCATCTGAATCTATCATTGTAACCCTCTATTCCCTCTTCCCCATCTGAATCTATCATTGTAATCCTCTATACCCTCTCCCCGATCTGAATGTATCATTGTAACCCTCTTCCCCATCTGAATCTATCATTGTAACCCTCTATTCCCTCTCCCCCATCTGAATCTATCATTGTAACCCTCTATACCCTCTCCCCCATCTGAATCTGTCATTGTAACCCTCTATTCCCTCTCCACCATCTGAATCTATCATTGTAACCCTCTCTTCCCTCTCCCCCATCTGAATCTATCATTGTAACCCCCTATTGCCTCTCCACCATCTGAATCTATCATTGTAACCCTCTATTCCCTCGTCCCCATCTGAATCTATCATTGTAACCCTCTCTTCCCTCTCCCCCATCTGAATCTATCATTGTAACCCTCTATTCCCTCTCCCCCATCTGAATCTATCATTGTAACCCTCTCTTCCCTCTCCCCGATCTGAATCTATCATTGTAAACCTCTATTAATTCTCCCCCAGCTGAATCTATCATTGTAACCCTCTATTCCCTCTCCCCCATCTGAATCTATCATTGTAACCCTGTATACCCTCTCCCCCATCTGAATCTATCATTGTAACCCTGTCTTCCCTCTCCCCCATCTGAATCTATCATTGTAAACCTCTATTAATTCTCCCCCATCTGTATCTATCATTGTAACCCTCTATTCCCTCTCCCCCATCTGAATCTATCATTGTAACCGTCTATTCCCTCTCCCCCATCTGAATCTATCATTGTAACCCTCTATTAATTCTCCCCCATCTGAATCTATCATTGTAACCCTCTATACCCTCTCCACGATCTGAATCTATCATTGTAACCCTCTATTAATTCTCCCCCATCTGAATCTATCATTGTAACCCTCTATACCCTCTCCCCCATCTGAATCTATCATTGTCACCCTCTATACGCTCTCCCCCATCTGAATCTATCATTGTAACCCTCTATAGCCTCTCCCCCATCTGCATCTATCATTGTAACCCTCTATTCCCTCTCCCCCATCTGAATCTATCATTGTAACCCGCTATTCCCACTCCCCCATCTGAATCTATCATTGTAACCCTCTATACCCTCTCCCCATCTAAATCTATAATTGTAACGCTCTATTCCCTCTCCCCCATCTGAATCTATCATTGTAAATCTCTATTCCCTCTCCCCCATCTGAATCTATCATTGTAACCCTCTATACCTTCTCCATCATCTGAATCTATCATTGTAACCCTCTATACCCTCTCCCCCATCTCAATCTATCATTGTAACCCTTTCTTCCCTCTCCCCCTTCTGAATCTATCATTTAACCCTCTATACCCTCTCCCCCATCTGAATCTATCATTGTAACCCTCTATTCCCTCTCCCCCATCTGAATCTATCATTGTAAACCTCTATTAATTCTCCCCCATCTGAATCTATCATTGTAACTGTCTATACCCTCTCCACCATCTGAATCTGTCATTGTAACCCTCTATTAATTCTCCCCCATCTGAATCTATCATTGTAACCCTCTATACCCTCTCCACCATCTGAATCTATCATTGTAACCCTCTATTCCCTCTTCCCCATCTGAATCTATCATTGTAACCCTCTATTCCCTCTCCCCCATCTGAATCTATCATTGTAACCCTCTATTAATTCTCCCCCATCTGAATCTATCATTGTAACCTTCTATACCCTCTCCCCCATCTGAATCTATCATTGTAACCCTCTATACTCTCTCCCCCATCTGAATCTATCATTGTAACCCTCTATTCCCTCTCCCCCATCTGAATCTATCATTGTAACCCTCGCTTCCCTCTCCCCCATCTGAATCTATCATTGTAACCCTCAATTCCCTCTCCCCCATCTGAATCTATCATTGTAACCCTCTATTAATTCTCCCCCATCTGAATCTATCATTGTAACCCTCTATACCCTCTCCCCCATCTGAATCTATCATTGTAACCCTCTATACCCTCTCCACCATCTGAATCTATCATTGTAACCCTCTATTAATTCTCCCCCATCTGAATCTATCATTGTAACCCTCTATACCCTCTCCCCCATCTGAATCTATCATTGTCACCCTCTATACCCTCTCCCCCATCTGAATCTATCATTGTAACCCTCTATACCCTCTCCACCATCTGAATCTATCATTGTAACCCTCTATTAATTCTCCCCCATCTGAATCTATCATTGTAACCCTCTATACCCTCTCCACCATCTGAATCTATCATTGTAACCCTCTATTAATTCTCCCCCATCTGAATCTATCATTGTAACCCTCTATTCCCTCTTCCCCATCTGAATCTATCATTGTAATCCTCTATACCCTCTCCCCCATCTGAATGTATCATTGTAACCCTCTTCCCCATCTGAATCTATCATTGTAACCCTCTATACCCTCTCCCCCATCTGAATCTATCATTGTAACCCTCTCTTCCCTCTCCCCCATCTGAATCTATCATTGTAAACTTCTATTAATTCTCCCCCATCTGAATCAGTCATTGTAACCCTCTATTAATTCTCCCCCATCTGAATCTATCATTGTAACCCTCTATACCCTCTCCCCCATCTGAATCAATCATTGTAACCGTCTATACCCTCTCCACCATCTGAATCTATCATTGTAACCCTCTATTAATTCTCCCCCATCTGAATCTATCATTGTAACCCTCTATACCCTCTCCCCCATCTGAATCTATCATTGTCACCCTCTATACCCTCTCCCCCATCTGAATCTATCATTGTAACCCTGTATACCCTCTCCCCCATCTGAATCTATCATTGTAACCCTCTCTTCCCTCTCCCCCATCTGAATCTATCATTGTAAACCTCTATTAATTCTCCCCCAGCTGAATCTATCATTGTAACCCTCTATTCCCTCTCCCCCATCTGAATCTATCATTGTAACCCTCTATACCCTCTCCCCCATCTGAATCTGTCATTGTAACCCTCTATTCCCTCTCCACCATCTGAATCTATCATTGTAACCCTCTCTTCCCTCTCCCCCATCTGAATCTATCATTGTAACCCCCTATTCCCTCTCCACCATCTGAATCTATCATTGTAACCCTCTCTTCCCTCTCCCCCATCTGAATCTATCATTGTAACCCCCTATTCCCTCTCCACCATCTGAATCTGTCATTGTAACCCTCTATTAATTCTCCCCCATCTGAATCTGTCATTGTAACCCTCTATACCCTCTCCACCATCTGAATCTATCATTGTAAACCTCTGTACCCTCTTCCCCCATCTGAATCTATCATTGTAGCCCTCTATTCCCTCACACCCATCTGAATCTATCATTGTAACCCTCTATTCCCTCTCCCCCATCTGAATCTATCATTGTAACCCTCTATTCCCTCTCCACCTTCTGAATCTATCATTGTAACCCTCTATTCCCTCTCCCCCATCTGAATCTATCATTGTAACACTCTATACCCTCTCCACCATCTGAATCTATCATTGTAACCCTCTATTCCCTCTTCCCCATCTGAATCTATCATTGTAACCCTCTCTTCCCTCTCCCCCATCTGAATCTATCATTGTAACCCTCTATTCCCTCTCCCCCATCTGAATCTATCATTGTAACCCTCTCTTCCCTCTCCCCGATCTGAATCTATCATTGTAAACCTCTATTAATTCTCCCCCAGCTGAATCTATCATTGTAACCCTCTATTCCCTCTCCCCCATCTGAATCTATCATTGTAACCCTGTATACCCTCTCCCCCATCTGAATCTATCATTGTAACCCTCTCTTCCCTCTCCCCCATCTGAATCTATCATTGTAAACCTCTATTAATTCTCCCCCATCTGTATCTATCATTGTAACCCTCTATTCCCTCTCCCCCATCTGAATCTATCATTGTAACCGTCTATTCCCTCTCCCCCATCTGAATCTATCATTGTAACCCTCTATTAATTCTCCCCCATCTGAATCTATCATTGTAACCCTCTATACCCTCTCCCCCATCTGAATCTATCATTGTAACCCTCTATACCCTCTCCACCATCTGAATCTATCATTGTAACCCTCTATTAATTCTCCCCCATCTGAATCTATCATTGTAACCCTCTATACCCTCTCCCCCATCTGAATCTATCATTGTAACCCTGTATACCCTCTCCCCCATCTGAATCTATCATTGTAACCCTGTCTTCCCTCTCCCCCATCTGAATCTATCATTGTAAACCTCTATTAATTCTCCCCCATCTGTATCTATCATTGTAACCCTCTATTCCCTCTCCCCCATCTGAATCTATCATTGTAACCGTCTATTCCCTCTCCCCCATCTGAATCTATCATTGTAACCCTCTATTAATTCTCCCCCATCTGAATCTATCATTGTAACCCTCTATACCCTCTCCACGATCTGAATCTATCATTGTAACCCTCTATTAATTCTCCCCCATCTGAATCTATCATTGTAACCCTCTATACCCTCTCCCCCATCTGAATCTATCATTGTCACCCTCTATACGCTCTCCCCCATCTGAATCTATCATTGTAACCCTCTATAGCCTCTCCCCCATCTGCATCTATCATTGTAACCCTCTATTCCCTCTCCCCCATCTGAATCTATCATTGTAACCCGCTATTCCCACTCCCCCATCTGAATCTATCATTCTAACCCTCTATACCCTCTCCCCATCTAAATCTATAATTGTAACGCTCTATTCCCTCTCCCCCATCTGAATCTATCATTGTAAATCTCTATTCCCTCTCCCCCTTCTGAATCTATCATTTAACCCTCTATACCCTCTCCCCCATCTGAATCTATCATTGTAACCCTCTATTCCCTCTCCCCCATCTGAATCTATCATTGTAAACCTCTATTAATTCTCCCCCATCTGAATCTATCATTGTAACTGTCTATACCCTCTCCACCATCTGAATCTGTCATTGTAACCCTCTATTAATTCTCCCCCATCTGAATCTATCATTGTAACCCTCTATACCCTCTCCACCATCTGAATCTATCATTGTAACGCTCTATTCCCTCTTCCCCATCTGAATCTATCATTGTAACCCTCTATTCCCTCTCCCCCATCTGAATCTATCATTGTAACCCTCTATTAATTCTCCCCCATCTGAATCTATCATTGTAACCTTCTATACCCTCTCCCCCATCTGAATCTATCATTGTAACCCTCTATACTCTCTCCCCCATCTGAATCTATCATTGTAACCCTCTATTCCCTCTCCCCCATCTGAATCTATCATTGTAACCCTCGCTTCCCTCTCCCCCATCTGAATCTATCATTGTAACCCTCAATTCCCTCTCCCCCATCTGAATCTATCATTGTAACCCTCTATTAATTCTCCCCCATCTGAATCTATCATTGTAACCCTCTATACCCTCTCCCCCATCTGAATCTATCATTGTAACCCTCTATACCCTCTCCACCATCTGAATCTATCATTGTAACCCTCTATTAATTCTCCCCCATCTGAATCTATCATTGTAACCCTCTATACCCTCTCCCCCATCTGAATCTATCATTGTCACCCTCTATACCCTCTCCCCCATCTGAATCTATCATTGTAACCCTCTATACCCTCTCCACCATCTGAATCTATCATTGTAACCCTCTATTAATTCTCCCCCATCTGAATCTATCATTGTAACCCTCTACACCCTCTCCACCATCTGAATCTATCATTGTAACCCTCTATTAATTCTCCCCCATCTGAATCTATCATTGTAACCCTCTATTCCCTCTTCCCCATCTGAATCTATCATTGTAATCCTCTATACCCTCTCCCCCATCTGAATGTATCATTGTAACCCTCTTCCCCATCTGAATCTATCATTGTAACCCTCTATACCCTCTCCCCCATCTGAATCTATCATTGTAACCCTCTCTTCCCTCTCCCCCATCTGAATCTATCATTGTAAACTTCTATTAATTCTCCCCCATCTGAATCAGTCATTGTAACCCTCTATTAATTCTCCCCCATCTGAATCTATCATTGTAACCCTCTATACCCTCTCCCCCATCTGAATCTATCATTGTAACCGTCTATACCCTCTCCACCATCTGAATCTATCATTGTAACCCTCTATTAATTCTCCCCCATCTGAATCTATCATTGTAACCCTCTATACCCTCTCCCCCATCTGAATCTATCATTGTCACCCTCTATACCCTCTCCCCCATCTGAATCTATCATTGTAACCCTGTATACCCTCTCCCCCATCTGAATCTATCATTGTAACCCTCTCTTCCCTCTCCCCCATCTGAATCTATCATTGTAAACCTCTATTAATTCTCCCCCAGCTGAATCTATCATTGTAACCCTCTATTCCCTCTCCCCCATCTGAATCTATCATTGTAACCCTCTATACCCTCTCCCCCATCTGAATCTGTCATTGTAACCCTCTATTCCCTCTCCACCGTCTGAATCTATCATTGTAACCCTCTCTTCCCTCTCCCCCATCTGAATCTATCATTGTAACCCCCTATTCCCTCTCCACCATCTGAATCTATCATTGTAACCCTCTCTTCCCTCTCCCCCATCTGAATCTATCATTGTAACCCCCTATTCCCTCTCCACCATCTGAATCTGTCATTGTAACCCTCTATTAATTCTCCCCCATCTGAATCTGTCATTGTAACCCTCTATACCCTCTCCACCATCTGAATCTATCATTGTAAACCTCTGTACCCTCTTCCCCCATCTGAATCTATCATTGTAGCCCTCTATTCCCTCACACCCATCTGAATCTATCATTGTAACCCTCTATTCCCTCTCCCCCATCTGAATCTATCATTGTAACCCTCTATTCCCTCTCCACCTTCTGAATCTATCATTGTAACCCTCTATTCCCTCTCCCCCATCTGAATCTATCATTGTAACACTCTATACCCTCTCCACCATCTGAATCTATCATTGTAACCCTCTATTCCCTCTTCCCCATCTGAATCTATCATTGTAACCCTCTCTTCCCTCTCCCCCATCTGAATCTATCATTGTAACCCTCTATTCCCTCTCCCCCATCTGAATCTATCATTGTAACCCTCTCTTCCCTCTCCCCGATCTGAATCTATCATTGTAAACCTCTATTAATTCTCCCCCAGCTGAATCTATCATTGTAACCCTCTATTCCCTCTCCCCCATCTGAATCTATCATTGTAACCCTGTATACCCTCTCCCCCATCTGAATCTATCATTGTAACCCTCTCTTCCCTCTCCCCCATCTGAATCTATCATTGTAAACCTCTATTAATTCTCCCCCATCTGTATCTATCATTGTAACCCTCTATTCCCTCTCCCCCATCTGAATCTATCATTGTAACCGTCTATTCCCTCTCCCCCATCTGAATCTATCATTGTAACCCTCTATTAATTCTCCCCCATCTGAATCTATCATTGTAACCCTCTATACCCTCTCCCCCATCTGAATCTATCATTGTAACCCTCTATACCCTCTCCACCATCTGAATCTATCATTGTAACCCTCTATTAATTCTCCCCCATCTGAATCTATCATTGTAACCCTCTATACCCTCTCCCCCATCTGAATCTATCATTGTCACCCTCTATACCCTCTCCCCCATCTGAATCTATCATTGTAACCCTCTATACCCTCTCCCCCATCTGAATCTATCATTGTAACCCTCTATTCCCTCTCCCCCATCTGAATCTATCATTGTAACCCTCTATTCCCACTCCCCCATCTGAATCTATCATTGTAACCCTCTATACCCTCTCCCCATCTGAATCTATAATTGTAACGCTCTATTCCCTCTCCCCCATCTGAATCTATCATTGTAAATCTCTATTCCCTCTCCCCCATCTGAATCTATCATTGTAACCCTCTATACCTTCTCCATCATCTGAATCTATCATTGTAACCCTCTATACCCTCTCCCCCATCTCAATCTATCATTGTAACCCTTTCTTCCCTCTCCCCCTTCTGAATCTATCATTTAACCCTCTATACCCTCTCCCCCATCTGAATCTATCATTGTAACCCTCTATTCCCTCTCCCCCATCTGAATCTATCATTGTAAACCTCTATTAATTCTCCCCCATCTGAATCTATCATTGTAACCGTCTATACCCTCTCCACCATCTGAATCTGTCATTGTAACCCTCTATTAATTCTCCCCCATCTGAATCTATCATTGTAACCCTCTATACCCTCTCCACCATCTGAATCTATCATTGTAACCCTCTATTCCCTCTTCCCCATCTGAATCTATCATTGTAACCCTCTATTCCCTCTCCCCCATCTGAATCTATCATTGTAACCCTCTATTAATTCTCCCCCATCTGAATCTATCATTGTAACCTTCTATACCCTCTCCCCCATCTGAATCTATCATTGTAACCCTCTATACTCTCTCCCCCATCTGAATCTATCATTGTAACCCTCTATTCCCTCTCCCCCAACTGAATCTATCATTGTAACCCTCGCTTCCCTCTCCCCCATCTGAATCTATCATTGTAACCCTCTATACCCTCTCCACCATCTGAATCTATCATTGTAACCCTCTATTAATTCTCCCCCATCTGAATCTATCATTGTAACCCTCTATACCCTCTCCACCATCTGAATCTATCATTGTAACCCTCTATTAATTCTCCCCCATCTGAATCTATCATTGTAACCCTCTATTCCCTCTTCCCCATCTGAATCTATCATTGTAATCCTCTATACCCTCTCCCCCATCTGAATGTATCATTGTAACCTTCTTCCCCATCTGAATCTATCATTATAACCCTCTATACCCTCTCCCCCATCTGAATCTATCATTGTAACCCTCTCTTCCCTCTCCCCCATCTGAATCTATCATTGTAAACTTCTATTAATTCTCCCCCATCTGAATCAGTCATTGTAACCCTCTATTAATTCTCCCCCATCTGAATCTATCATTGTAACCCTCTATACCCTCTCCCCCATCTGAATCTATCATTGTAACCGTCTATACCCTCTCCACCATCTGAATCTATCATTGTAACCCTCTATTAATTCTCCCCCATCTGAATCTATCATTGTAACCCTCTATACCCTCTCCCCCATCTGAATCTATCATTGTCACCCTCTATACCCTCTCCCCCATCTGAATCTATCATTGTAACCCTGTATACCCTCTCCCCCATCTGAATCTATCATTGTAACCCTCTCTTCCCTCTCCCCCATCTGAATCTATCATTGTAAACCTCTATTAATTCTCCCCCAGCTGAATCTATCATTGTAACCCTCTATTCCCTCTCCCCCATCTGAATCTATCATTGTAACCCTCTATTCCCTCTCCCCCATCTGAATCTATCATTGTAACCCTCTATTCCCACTCCCCCATCTGAATCTATCATTGTAACCCTCTATACCCTCTCCCCATCTGAATCTATAATTGTAACGCTCTATTCCCTCTCCCCCATCTGAATCTATCATTGTAAATCTCTATTCCCTCTCCCCCATCTGAATCTATCATTGTAACCCTCTATACCTTCTCCATCATCTGAATCTATCATTGTAACCCTCTATACCCTCTCCCCCATCTCAATCTATCATTGTAACCGTTTCTTCCCTCTCCCCCTTCTGAATCTATCATTTAACCCTCTATACCCTCTCCCCCATCTGAATCTATCATTGTAACCCTCTATTCCCTCTCCCCCATCTGAATCTATCGTTGTAAACCTCTATTAATTCTCCCCCATCTGAATCTATCATTGTAACCGTCTATACCCTCTCCACCATCTGAATCTGTCATTGTAACCCTCTATTAATTCTCCCCCATCTGAATCTATCATTGTAACCCTCTATTCCCTCTTCCCCATCTGAATCTATCATTGTAACCCTCTATTCCCTCTCCCCCATCTGAATCTATCATTGTAACCCTCTATTAATTCTCCCCCATCTGAATCTATCATTGTAACCCTCTATTCCCTCTCCCCCATCTGAATCTATCATTGTAACCCTCTATTAATTCTCCCCCATCTGAATCTATCATTGTAACCTTCTATACCCTCTCCCCCATCTGAATCTATCATTGTAACCCTCTATACTCTCTCCCCCATCTGAATCTATCATTGTAACCCTCTATTCCCTCTCCCCCATCTGAATCTATCATTGTAACCCTCGCTTCCCTCTCCCCCATCTGAATCTATCATTGTAACCCTCTATACCCTCTCCACCATCTGAATCTATCATTGTAACCCTCTATTAATTCTCCCCCATCTGAATCTATCATTGTAACCCTCTATACCCTCTCCACCATCTGAATCTATCATTGTAACCCTCTATTAATTCTCCCCCATCTGAATCTATCATTGTAACCCTCTATTCCCTCTTCCCCATCTGAATCTATCATTGTAACCCTCTATTCCCTCTCCCCCATCTGAATCTATCATTGTAACCCTCTATTAATTCTCCCCCATCTGAATCTATCATTGTAACCCTCTATTCCCTCTTCCCCATCTGAATCTATCATTGTAACCCTCTATTCCCTCTCCCCCATCTGAATCTATCATTGTAACCCTCTATTAATTCTCCCCCATCTGAATCTATCATTGTAACCCTCTATTCCCTCTCCCCCATCTGAATCTATCATTGTAACCCTCTATTAATTCTCCCCCATCTGAATCTATCATTGTAACCTTCTATACCCTCTCCCCCATCTGAATCTATCATTGTAACCCTCTATACTCTCTCCCCCATCTGAATCTATCATTGTAACCCACTATTCCCTCTCCCCCATCTGAATCTATCATTGTAACCCTCGCTTCCCTCTCCCCCATCTGAATCTATCATTGTAACCCTCTATACCCTCTCCACCATCTGAATCTATCATTGTAACCCTCTATTAATTCTCCCCCATCTGAATCTATCATTGTAACCCTCTATACCCTCTCCACCATCTGAATCTATCATTGTAACCCTCTATTAATTCTCCCCCATCTGAATCTATCATTGTAACCCTCTATTCCCTCTTCCCCATCTGAATCTATCATTGTAATCCTCTATACCCTCTCCCCCATCTGAATGTATCATTGTAACCCTCTTCCCCATCTGAATCTATCATTGTAACCCTCTATACCCTCTCCCCCATCTGAATCTATCATTGTAACCCTCTCTTCCCTCTCCCCCATCTGAATCTATCATTGTAAACTTCTATTAATTCTCCCCCATCTGAATCAGTCATTGTAACCCTCTATTAATTCTCCCCCATCTGAATCTATCATTGTAACCCTCTATACCCTCTCCCCCATCTGAATCTATCATTGTAACCGTCTATACCCTCTCCACCATCTGAATCTATCATTGTAACCCTCTATTAATTCTCCCCCATCTGAATCTATCATTGTAACCCTCTATACCCTCTCCCCCATCTGAATCTATCATTGTCACCCTCTATACCCTCTCCCCCATCTAAATCTATCATTGTAACCCTGTATACCCTCTCCCCCATCTGAATCTATCATTGTAACCCTCTCTTCCCTCTCCCCCATCTGAATCTATCATTGTAAACCTCTATTAATTCTCCCCCAGCTGAATCTATCATTGTAACCCTCTATTCCCTCTCCCCCATCTGAATCTATCATTGTAACCCTCTATACCCTCTCCCCCATCTGAATCTGTCATTGTAACCCTCTATTCCCTCTCCACCATCTGAATCTATCATTGTAACCCCCTATTCCCTCTCCACCATCTGAATCTATCATTGTAACCCTCTCTTCCCTCTCCCCCATCTGAATCTATCATTGTAACCCCCTATTCCCTCTCCACCATCTGAATCTGTCATTGTAACCCTCTATTAATTCTCCCCCATCTGAATCTGTCATTGTAACCCTCTATACCCTCTCCACCATCTGAATCTATCATTGTAAACCTCTGTACCCTCTTCCCCCATCTGAATCTATCATTGTAGCCCTCTATTCCCTCACACCCATCTGAATCTATCATTGTAACCCTCTATTCCCTCTCCCCCATCTGAATCTATCATTGTAACCCTCTATTCCCTCTCCACCTTCTGAATCTATCATTGTAACCCTCTATTCCCTCTCCCCCATCTGAATCTATCATTGTAACACTCTATACCCTCTCCACCATCTGAATCTATCATTGTAACCCTCTATTCCCTCTTCCCCATCTGAATCTATCATTGTAACCCTCTCTTCCCTCTCCCCCATCTGAATCTATCATTGTAACCCTCTATTCCCTCTCCCCCATCTGAATCTATCATTGTAACCCTCTCTTCCCTCTCCCCGATCTGAATCTATCATTGTAAACCTCTATTAATTCTCCCCCAGCTGAATCTATCATTGTAACCCTCTATTCCCTCTCCCCCATCTGAATCTATCATTGTAACCCTGTATACCCTCTCCGCCATCTGAATCTATCATTGTAACCCTCTCTTCCCTCTCCCCCATCTGAACCTATCATTGTAAACCTCTATTAATTCTCCCCCATCTGTATCTATCATTGTAACCCTCTATTCCCTCTCCCCCATCTGAATCTATCATTGTAACCGTCTATTCCCTCTCCCCCATCTGAATCTATCATTGTAACCCTCTATTAATTCTCCCCCATCTGAATCTATCATTGTAACCCTCTATACCCTCTCCCCCATCTGAATCTATTATTGTAACCCTCTATACCCTCTCCACCATCTGAATCTATCATTGTAACCCTCTATTAATTCTCCCCCATCTGAATCTATCATTGTAACCCTCTATACCCTCTCCCCCATCTGAATCTATCATTGTCACCCTCTATACCCTCTCCCCCATCTGAATCTATCATTGTAACCCTCTATACCCTCTCCCCCATCTGAATCTATCATTGTAACCCTCTATTCCCTCTCCCCCATCTGAATCTATCATTGTAACCCTCTATTCCCACTCCCCCATCTGAATCTATCATTGTAACCCTCTATACCCTCTCCCCATCTGAATCTATAATTGTAACGCTCTATTCCCTCTCCCCCATCTGAATCTATCATTGTAAATCTCTATTCCCTCTCCCCCATCTGAATCTATCATTGTAACCCTCTATACCTTCTCCATCATCTGAATCTATCATTGTAACCCTCTATACCCTCTCCCCCATCTCAATCTATCATTGTAACCCTTTCTTCCCTCTCCCCCTTCTGAATCTATCATTTAACCCTCTATACCCTCTCCCCCATCTGAATCTATCATTGTAACCCTCTATTCCCTCTCCCCCATCTGAATCTATCATTGTAAACCTCTATTAATTCTCCCCCATCTGAATCTATCATTGTAACCGTCTATACCCTCTCCACCATCTGAATCTGTCATTGTAACCCTCTATTAATTCTCCCCCATCTGAATATATCATTGTAACCCTCTATACCCTCTCCACCATCTGAATCTATCATTGTAACCCTCTATTCCCTCTTCCCCATCTGAATCTATCATTGTAACCCTCTATTCCCTCTCCCCCATCTGAATCTATCATTGTAACCCTCTATTAATTCTCCCCCATCTGAATCTATCATTGTAACCTTCTATACCCTCTCCCCCATCTGAATCTATCATTGTAACCCTCTATACTCTCTCCCCCATCTGAATCTATCATTGTAACCCTCTATTCCCTCTCCCCCATCTGAATCTATCATTGTAACCCTCGCTTCCCTCTCCCCCATCTGAATCTATCATTGTAACCCTCAATTCCCTCTCCCCCATCTGAATCTATCATTGTAACCCTCTATTAATTCTCCCCCATCTGAATCTATCATTGTAACCCTCTATACCTTCTCCATCATCTGAATCTATCATTGTAACCCTCTATACCCTCTCCCCCATCTCAATCTATCATTGTAACCCTTTCTTCCCTCTCCCACTTCTGAATCTATCATTTAACCCTCTATACCCTCTCCCCCATCTGAATCTATCATTGTAACCCTCTATTCCCTCTCCCCCATCTGAATCTATCATTGTAAACCTCTATTAATTCTCCCCCATCTGAATCTATCATTGTAACCGTCTATACCCTCTCCACCATCTGAATCTGTCATTGTAACCCTCTATTAATTCTCCCCCATCTGAATCTATCATTGTAACCCTCTATACCCTCTCCACCATCTGAATCTATCATTGTAACCCTCTATTCCCTCTTCCCCATCTGAATCTATCATTGTAACCCTCTATTCCCTCTCCCCCATCTGAATCTATCATTGCAACCCTCTATTAATTCTCCCCCATCTGAATCTATCATTGTAACCTTCTATACCCTCTCCCCCATCTGAATCTATCATTGTAACCCTCTATACTCTCTCCCCCATCTGAATCTATCATTGTAACCCTCTATTCCCTATCCCCCATCTGAATCTATCATTGTAACCCTCGCTTCCCTCTCCCCCATCTGAATCTATCATTGTAACCCTCAATTCCCTCTCCCCCATCTGAATCTATCATTGTAACCCTCTATTAATTCTCCCCCATCTTAATCTATCATTGTAACCCTCTATACCTTCTCCATCATCTGAATCTATCATTGTATCCCTCTATACCCTCTCCCCCATCTCAATCTATCATTGTAACCCTTTCTTCCCTCTCCCCCTTCTGAATCTATCATTTAACCCTCTATACCCTCTCCCCCATCTGAATCTATCATTGTAACCCTCTATTCCCTCTCCCACATCTGAATCTATCATTGTAAACCTCTATTAATTGTCCCCCATCTGAATCTATCATTGTAACCGTCTATACCCTCTCCACCATCTGAATCTGTCATTGTAACCCTCTATTAATTCTCCCCCATCTGAATCTATCATTGTAACCCTCTATACCCTCTCCACCATCTGAATCTATCATTGTAACCCTCTATTCCCTCTTCCCCATCTGAATCTATCATTGTAACCCTCTATTCCCTCTCCCCCATCTGAATCTATCATTGTAACCCTCTATTAATTCTCCCCCATCTGAATCTATCATTGTAACCTTCTATACCCTCTCCCCCATCTGAATCTATCATTGTAACCCTCTATACTCTCTCCCCCATCTGAATCTATCATTGTAACCCTCTATTCCCTCTCCCCCATCTGAATCTATCATTGTAACCCTCGCTTCCCTCTCCCCCATCTGAATCTATCATTGTAACCCTCAATTCCCTCTCCCCCATCTCAATCTATCATTGTAACCCTCTATTAATTTTCCCCCATCTGAATCTATCATTGTAACCCTCTATACCCTCTCCCCCATCTGAATCTATCATTGTAACCCTCTATACCCTCTCCACCATCTGAATCTATCATTGTAACCCTCTATTAATTCTCCCCCATCTGAATCTATCATTGTAACCCTCTATACCCTCTCCCCCATCTGAATCTATCATTCTCACCCTCTATACCCTCTCCCCCATCTGAATCTATCATTGTAACCCTCTATACCCTCTCCCCCATCTGAATCTATCATTGTAACCCTCTATACTCTCTCCCCCATCTGAATCTATCATTGTAACCCTCTATTCCCTCTCCCCCATCTGAATCTATCATTGTAACCCTCGCTTCCCTCTCCCCCATCTGAATCTATGATTGTAACCCTCAATTCCCTCTCCCCCATCTGAATCTATCATTGTAACCCTCTATTAATTCTCCCCCATCTTAATCTATCATTGTAACCCTCTATACCTTCTCCATCATCTGAATCTATCATTGTATCCCTCTATACCCTCTCCCCCATCTCAATCTATCATTGTAACCCTTTCTTCCCTCTCCCCCTTCTGAATCTATCATTTAACCCTCTATACCCTCTCCCCCATCTGAATCTATCATTGTAACCCTCTATTCCCTCTCCCACATCTGAATCTATCATTGTAAACCTCTATTAATTGTCCCCCATCTGAATCTATCATTGTAACCGTCTATACCCTCTCCACCATCTGAATCTGTCATTGTAACCCTCTATTAATTCTCCCCCATCTGAATCTATCATTGTAACCCTCTATACCCTCTCCACCATCTGAATCTATCATTGTAACCCTCTATTCCCTCTTCCCCATCTGAATCTATCATTGTAACCCTCTATTCCCTCTCCCCCATCTGAATCTATCATTGTAACCCTCTATTAATTCTCCCCCATCTGAATCTATCATTGTAACCTTCTATACCCTCTCCCCCATCTGAATCTATCATTGTAACCCTCTATACTCTCTCCCCCATCTGAATCTATCATTGTAACCCTCTATTCCCTCTCCCCCATCTGAATCTATCATTGTAACCCTCGCTTCCCTCTCCCCCATCTGAATCTATCATTGTAACCCTCAATTCCCTCTCCCCCATCTGAATCTATCATTGTAACCCTCTATTAATTCTCCCCCATCTGAATCTATCATTGTAACCCTCTATACCCTCTCCCCCATCTGAATCTATCATTGTAACCCTCTTTACCCTCTCCACCATCTGAATCTATCATTGTAACCCTCTATTAATTCTCCCCCATCTGAATCTATCATTGTAACCCTCTATACCCTCTCCCCCATCTGAATCTATCATTCTCACCCTCTATACCCTCTCCCCCATCTGAATCTATCATTGTAACCCTCTATACCCTCTCCACCATCTGAATCTATCATTGTAACCCTCTATTAATTCTCCCCCATCTGAATCTATCATTGTAACCCTCTATACCCTCTCCCCCATCTGAATCTATCATTGTAACCCTCTATACCCTCTCCACCATCTGAATCTATCATTGTAACCCTCTATTAATTCTCCCCCATCTGAATCTATCATTGTAACCCTCTATTCCCTCTTCCCCATCTGAATCTATCATTGTAATCCTCTATACCCTCTCCCCCATCTGAATGTATCATTGTAACCCTCTTCCCCGTCTGAATCTATCATTGTAACCCTCTATACCCTCTCCCCCATCTGAATCTATCATTGTAACCCTCTATACCCTCTCCACCATCTGAATCTATCATTGTAACCCTCTATTAATTCTCCCCCATCTGAATCTATCATTGTAACCCTCTATACCCTCTCCCCCATCTGAATCTATCATTGTCACCCTCTATACCCTCTCCCCCATCTGAATCTATCATTGTAACCCTGTATACCCTCTCCCCCATCTGAATCTATCATTGTAACCCTCTCTTCCCTCTCCCCCATCTGAATCTATCATTGTAAACCTCTATTAATTCTCCCCCAGCTGAATCTATCATTGTAACCCTCTATTCCCTCTCCCCCATCTGAATCTATCATTGTAACCCTCTATACCCTCTCCCCCATCTGAATCTGTCATTGTAACCCTCTATTCCCTCTCCACCATCTGAATCTATCATTGTAACCCTCTCTTCCCTCTCCCCCATCTGAATCTATCATTGTAACCCCCTATTCCCTCTCCACCATCTGAATCTGTCAGTGTAACCCTCTATTAATTCTCCCCCATCTGAATCTGTCATTGTAACCCTCTATACCCTCTCCACCAACTGAATCTATCATTGTAACCCTCTGTACCCTCTTCCCCCATCTGAATCTATCATTGTAACCCTCTATTCCCTCACACCCATCTGAATCTATCATTGTAACCCTCTATTCCCTCTCCCCAATCTGAATCTATCATTGTAACCCTCTATTCCCTCTCCACCTTCTGAATCTATCATTGTAACCCTCTATTCCCTCTCCCCCATCTGAATCTATCATTGTAACCCTCTATTCCCTCTCCCCCATCTGAATCTATCATTGTAACCCTCTATTCCCTCTTCCCCATCTGAATCTATCATTGTAACCCTCTCTTCCCTCTCCCCCATCTGAATCTATCATTGTAACCCTCTATTCCCTCTCCCCCATCTGAATCTATCATTGTAACCCTCTCTTCCCTCTCCCCGATCTGAATCTATCATTGTAAACCTCTATTAATTCTCCCCCAGCTGAATCTATCATTGTAACCCTCTATTCCCTCTCCCCCATCTGAATCTATCATTGTAACCCGCTATACCCTCTCCCCCATCTGAATCTATCATTGTAACCCTCTCTTCCCTCTCCCCCATCTGAATCTATCATTGTAAACCTCTATTAATTCTCCCCCATCTGAATCTATCATTGTAACCCTCTATTCCCTCTCCCCCATCTGAATCTATCATTGTAACCGTCTATTCCCTCTCCCCTTCTGAATCTATCATTGTAACCCTCTATTAATTCTCCCCGCATCTGAATCTATCATTGTAACCCTCTATACCCTCTCCCCCATCTGAATCTATCATTGTAACCCTCTATACCCTCTCCACCATCTGAATCTATCATTGTAACCCTCTATTAATTCTCCCCCATCTGAATCTATCATTGTAACCCTCTATACCCTCTCCCCCATCTGAATCTATCATTGTCACCCTCTATACCCTCTCCCCCATCTGAATCTATCATTGTAACCCTCTATACCCTCTCCACCATCTGAATCTATCATTGTAACCCTCTATTAATTCTCCCCATCTGAATCTATCATTGTAACCCTCTATACCTTCTCCCCCATCTGAATCTATCATTGTAATCCTCTATACCCTCTCCCCGATCTGAATGTATCATTGTAACCCACTTCCCCATCTGAATCTATCATTGTAACCCTCTATTCCCTCTCCCCCATCTGAATCTATCATTGTAACCCTCTCTTCCCTCTCCCCCATCTGAATCTATCATTGTAACCCTGTATACCCTCTCCCCCATCTGAATCTATCATTGTAACCCTCTCTTCCCTCTCCCCCATCCTAATCTATCATTGTAACCCTCTATACCCTCTCCCCCATCTGAATCTATCATTGTAACCCTCTATACCCTCTCCACCATCTTAATCTATCATTGTAACCCTCTATTAATTCTCCCCATCTGAATCTATCATTGTAACCCTCTATACCCTCTCCCCCATCTGAATCTATCATTGTCACCCTCTATACCCTCTCCCCCATCTGAATCTATCATTGTAACCCTCTATACCCTCTCCACCATCTGAATCTATCATTGTAACCCTCTATTAATTCTCCCCCATCTGAATCTATCATTGTAACCCTCTATTCCCTCTTCCCCATCTGAATCTATCATTGTAATCCTCTATACCCTCTCCCCGATCTGAATGTATCATTGTAACCCTCTTCCCCATCTGAATCTATCATTGTAACCCTCTATTTCCCTCTCCCCCATCTGAATCTATCATTGTAACCCTCTATACCCTCTCCTCCATCTGAATCTGTCATTGTAACCCTCTATTCCCTCTCCACCATCTGAATCTATCATTGTAACCCTCTCTTCCCTCTCCCCCATCTGAATCTATCATTGTAACCCCCTATTCCCTCTCCACCATCTGAATCTGTCATTGTAACCCTCTATTAATTCTCCCCCATCTGAATCTGTCATTGTAACCTTCTATACCCTCTCCACCATCTGAATCTATCATTGTAACCCTCTGTACCCTCTTCCCCCATCTGAATCTATCATTGTAACCCTCTGTTCCCTCACACCCATCTGAATCTATCATTGTAACCCTCTATTCCCTCTCCCCTATCTGAATCTATCATTGTAACCCTCTATTCCCTCTCCACCTTCTGAATCTATCATTGTAACCCTCTATTCCCTCTCCCCCATCTGAATCTAACATTGTAACACTCTATACCCTCTCCACCATCTGAATCTATCATTGTAACCCTCTATTCCCTCTTCCCCATCTGAATCTATCATTGTAACCCTCTCTTCCCTCTCCCCCATCTGAATCTATCATTGTAACCCTCTATTCCCTCTCCCCCATCTGAATCTATCATTGTAACCCTCTCTTCCCTCTCCCCGATCTGAATCTATCATTGTAACCCTCTATTCCCTCTCCCCCATCTGAATCTATCATTGTAACCCTCTATTCCTTCTCCCCCATCTGAATCTATCATTGTAATCCTCTATACCCTCTCCCCGATCTGAATGTATCATTGTAACCCACTTCCCCATCTGAATCTATCATTGTAACCCTCTATTCCCTCTCCCCCATCTGAATCTATCATTGTAACCCTCTCTTCCCTCTCCCCATCTGAATCTATCATTGTAACCCTCTATACCCTCTCCCCCATCTGAATCTATCATTGTAACCCTCTCTTCCCTCTCCCCCATCTGAATCTATCATTGTAACCCTCTATACCCTCTCCCCCATCTGAATCTATCATTGTAACCCTCTATACCCTCTCCACCATCTGAATCTATCATTGTAACCCTCTATTAATTCTCCCCCATCTGAATCTATCATTGTAACCCTCTATTACCCTCTCCCCCATCTGAATCTATCATTGTCACCCTCTATACCCTCTCCCCCATCTGAATCTATCATTGTCAACCTCTATACCCACTCCACCATCTGAATCTATCATTGTAACCCTCTATTAATTCTCCCCCATCTGAATCTATCATTGTAACCCGCTATTCCCTCTTCCCCATCTGAATCTATCATTGTAATCCCTCTATACCCTCTCCCCGATCTGAATGTATCATTGTAACCCTCTTCCCCATCTGAATCTATCATTGTAACCCTCTATTCCCTCTCCCCCATCTGAATCTATCATTGTAACCCTCTATTCCCTCTCCCCCATCTGAATCTATCATTGTAACCCTGTATACCCTCTCCCCCATCTGAATCTATCATTGTAACCCTCTCTTCCCTCTCCCCCATCTGAATCTATCATTGTAAACCTCTATTAATTCTCCCCCAGCCTAATCTATCATTGTAACCCTCTATTCCCTCTCCCCCATCTGAATCTATCATTGTAAGCCTCTATACCCTCTCCCCCATCTGAATCTGTCATTGTAACCCTCTATTCCCTCTCCACCATCTGAATCTGTCATTGTAACCCTCTCTTCCCTCTCCCCCATCTGAATCTATCATTGTAACCCCCTATTCCCTCTCCACCATCTGAATCTGTCATTGTAACCCTCTGTTAATTCTCCCCCATCTGAATCTGTCATTGTAACCCTCTATACCCTCTCCACCATCTGAATCTATCATTGTAACCCTCTGTACCCTCTTCCCCCATCTGAATCTATCATTGTAACCCTCTATTCCCTCACACCCATCTGAATCTATCATTGTAACCCTCTATTCCCTCTCCCCCATCTGAATCTATCATTGTAACCCTCTATTCCCTCTCCACCTTCTGAATCTATCATTGTAACCCTCTATTCCCTCTCCCCCATCTGAATCTATCATTGTAACACTCTATACCCTCTCCACCATCTGAATCTATCATTGTAACCCTCTATTCCCTCTTCCCCATCTGAATCTATCATTGTAACCCTCTCTTCCTCTCCCCCATCTGAATCTATCATTGTAACCCTCTATTCCCTCTCCCCCATCTGAATCTATCATTGTAACCCTCTCTTCCCTCTCCCCGATCTGAATCTATCATTGTAAACCTCTATTAATTCCTCCCCCAGCTGAATCTATCATTGTAACCCTCTATTCCCTCTCCCCCATCTGAATCTATCATTGTAACCCTCTAAACCCTCTCCCCCATCTGAATCTATCATTGTAACCCTCTCTTCCCTCTCCCCCATCTGAATCTATCATTGTAAACCTCTATTAATTCTCCCCCATCTGAATCTATCATTGTAACCCTCTATTAATTCTCCCCCATCTGAATCTGTCATTGTAACCCTCTATACCCTCTCCACCATCTGAATCTATCATTGTAACCCTCTATTCCCTCTCCCCCATCTGAATCTATCATTGTAAACCTCTATTAATTCTCCCCCATCTGAATCTATCATTGTAACCCTCTATTCCCTCTCCCCCATCTGAATCTATCATTGTAACCGTCTATTCCCTCTCCCCCATCTGAATCTATCATTGTAACCCTCTATACCCTCTCCACCATCTGAATCTATCATTGTAACCCTCTATACCCTCTCCACCATCTGAATCTATCATTGTAACCCTCTATTAATTCTCCCCCATCTGAATCTATCATTGTAACCCTCTATACCCTCTCCACCATCTGAATCTATCATTGTAACCCTCTATACCCTCTCCACCATCTGAATCTATCATTGTAACCCTCTATTAATTCTCCCCCATCTGAATCTATCATTGTAACCCTCTATACCCTCTCCCCCATCTGAATCTATCATTGTCACCCTCTATACCCTCTCCCCCATCTGAATCTATCATTGTAACCCTCTATACCCTCTCCACCATCTGAATCTATCATTGTAACCCTCTATTAATTCTCCCCCATCTGAATCTATCATTGTAGCCCTCTATACCCTCTCCCCCATCTGAATCTATCATTGTAATCCTCTATACCCTCTCCCCGATCTGAATGTATCATTGTAATCCTCTTCCCCATCTGAATCTATCATTGTAACCCTCTATTCCCTCTCCCCCATCTGAATCTATCATTGTAACCCTCTATTCCCTCTCCCCCATCTGAATCTATCATTGTAACCCTCTCTTCCCTCTCCCCCATCTGAATCTATCATTGTAAACCTCTATTAATTCTCCCCCTGCTGAATCTATCATTGTAACCCCCTATTCCCTCTCCACCATCTGAATCTGTCATTGTAACCCTCTATTAATTCTCCCCCATCTGAATCTGTCATTGTAACCCTCTATACTCTCTCCACCATCTGAATCTATCATTGTAACCCTCTATACCCTCTTCCCCCATCTGAATCTATCATTGTAACCCTCTCTTCCCTCTCCCCCATCTGAATCTATCATTGTAACCCCCTATTCCCTCTCCACCATCTGAATCTGTCATTGTAACCCTCTATTAATTCTCCCCCATCTGAATCTGTCATTGTAACCCTCTATACCCTCTTCCCCCATCTGAATCTATCATTGTAACCCTCTCTTCCCTCTCCCCCATCTGAATCTATCATTGTAAACCTCTATTAATTCTCCCCCTGCTGAATCTATCATTGAACCCTCTATTTCCTACTCCTCCCATTCTTTCTCCCCCATTTGCTTGTGGAACTTTCCCTTAAATACATTAATCCGATTCCCTTGAACCACTCCCTGTGGCAGTGAGTTCCCCTCCTCAGGACACCCTCTTCTTGAGGATGTTTCTCCAGAGTTCCTGATTGGATTTCTTGTTGACTGCATTATATTGACTCCTTTTTGTTCTGCTCTTCCTCACTAGAGGAAACATTCTCTCTCTGTCCACTCCATCCAAATCTTTCAGAGTTTTAAAGAGCTCTATTAGGTCACCCCTCAGCCTCTTTTTTCAGGAAGAGGATCTCCAGCCTGTCAATCCCTTTACACAAATTTCTGGCCAATCCCCAGCGCCTTGATATCCTTTTGATAATATTCGGAACAGTACTGCTCAGTGCTTAGCGTGTCTCCATGCCAGATTGTTATGGATTGAGCAGAATGACCCTCCATTCTCTAAATTTCCTTGTTCAGCTCCCTTCCACCATGGGGTGTTCTGTAGACCACACCAAACTGTGTGATTGGTCCTTTCTTATCTATCGTCCATACGGACTGTAGGAAGGGTGTTAAGGTCTTGGAGAGTGTGTGGAGGAGATTTAGCAGAATGGGAGCAGGGATGTGGGCTTCAGTGCATGTGGTGAGACTGGAGAAGCTGGGATTGGGAAGAGTCGGTCAAGAGGAGATTCAGTCGAGGTGTTCAAATCTTTCATCATTTTGATCAAGTAAATATCGGGAGAAAGCGGGTCCGAGTGGCAGGTGGGACACAATTTTATGCTGATTGGCTAAAGAAGCTGAGGCGACACGAGGAGACATTTATTTACACAGCGAGTTGTTGTGATCTGGAAGGCGCTGCCTGAAAGGGCGGCGGAAGCAGATTCACTGGGAACTTTCGAAAGGAGAGCCGGATGAATCGTTGCAAATGAAGCATTTGCAAGGCTGGTGGGGAAAGAGCAGGGGGAGTGGGACTAATTAGATGACACTCTGAAAGAGGCAGCACAAGCACGATGGGGCAAATGACCTCATCCTTGACGCCATATCATTCTATAATTGTAAGCTAGGATATATGGATTTTACTAATGTTTATAATGACCACGTACCCGTCTCTCTTTACAGGATCATTCAAAGCCCTGCTACTAGATGGATGGCACGGTGGAGATGAATATTGCTGATGTGAGTGTTTTTGTGTCCCTGAACAGGAACCAGGTTTCTTCACTATTTGTCCCTTCACTATCCCATAGGGAGAGTTGCGGAATGGGAGGGGTGTTGCGGAACGAGTTGTTAGGCTGGTGTTCAGGCTGTGACATCAGAAAGAGGGCTGCTGTTGGGTATTGGCCTTGGAGAGGGCCTTATCAATGGGTATAGGCCCCAGACTGGGCCTGACTGCTAGGTGTAGGCCCAGACTGGGCCTGACTGTTGGGTGTAGGCCCAGACTGGGCCTGACTGCTGGGTGTAGGCCCAGACTGGGCCTGACTGTTGGGTGTAGGCCCAGACTGGGCCTGACTGTTGGGTGTAGGCCCAGACTGGGCCTGACTGTTGGGTGTAGGCCCAGACTGGGCCTGACGGTTGGGTGTAGGCCCAACTGGGCCTGACTGTTGGGTGTAGTGCTCAGAGAGGACCTGACACTTGGTTGTAGGCCCATTAGGGACTGACATTTGGGTACAGGCCACAGACAAGTCTGACTCCTTAGGGTAAGCCCCAGAAAGCACCTGAATGCTGGGTGAGCCCCAGAGTGGGCCTTGGGTGTAGACCGCAGACAGGCCTGACTGCCTGGTGTACGCTTCGGGCAGGCTTGACTGTCAGTTGAAGGCCTCAGACAGGCCTGACTGCCGGATGTAGGCCTCGGGCAGGCCTGACTGCCTGGTGTAGGCCTCGGGCAGGCCTGACTGCTGGGTGTAGGCCTCGGGCAGGCCTGACTGCTGGGTGTTGGCCTCAGACAGGCCTGACTGCCGGATGTAGGCCTCGGGCAGGCCTGACTGCCAGGTGTAGGCTTCGGGCAGGCCTGACTGCCGATGTAGGCCTCGGGCAGGCCTGACTGCCGGATGTAGGCCTCGGGCAGGCCTGACTGCCAGGTGAAGGACTCAGACAGGCTTGACTGCCGGATGTAGGCCTCAGCAGGCCTGACTGCCTGTGTAGGCCTCAGGCAGGCCTACTGCCAGGTGAAGGACTCAGACAGGCCTGACTGCCGAATGTAGGCCTCAGGCAGGCCTGACTGCCAGGTGAAGGACTCAGACAGGCCTGACTGTTGCTTCTAAGCCTCAGGCTGGCCTGACTGCCAAGTGTGGGCCCCGGGGGGAGGGTTTAATCCTGTTTCCCTACTTAGCCTCCAATTTCCCTATAGAAGCCTCTGAGTTTTACTCTAAGATTGACACCCTTCTCCTTTTATATATTTACAGTGGCTTGAGTCTGACGATGTCTGGCTAGATAATGATTGGAAGATGCTAAGATCGCGAAAGCCTCCCTCCTGCTCATTACCTGACCTGCCTGTGGACTGTGTGTAGCTTATTCGATAAAATGGCTTCAGCAGGTCATGAAGACACAGTTTACTTGGGTTTAATTAAACTATACGGAAACTCTCCTTGGGATGTATTGCAGTGTGAGTTCAGATACCCAGAAAACTCAACCACCTCCCCTTCTCTCTGTTACCCACCCCCCCATTTCCCTCTGTCACCCCCTTCTCTCTGTTACCCCCCCCTCTCATTCCCTCTGTCACCCCCTCTCTCTGTTACCCCCCCTCTCTTTTCCCTCTGTCACTCCCTTCTCTCTGTTACCCCCCATTTCCTCTATCACCCCCTTCTCTCTGTTACCCCCCCCATTTCCCTCTGTCACCCCCTTCTCTCTGTTACCACCCCTATTTCCCTCTGTCACCCCCTTCTCTCTGTTACCCCCCCCCATTTCCCTCTATCACCCCCTTCTCTCTGTTACCCCCCCATTTCCCTCTGTCACCCCCTTCTCTCTGTTACCCCCCTCTCATTTCCTCTGTCACCCCCTTCTCTCTGTTACCCCCCCATTTCCCTCTGTCACCCCCTTCTCTCTGTTACCCCCCCATTTCCCTCTGTCACCCCCTTCTCTCTGTTCCCCCCATTTCCCTCTGTCACCCCTTCTCTCTGTTACCCCCCCCCATTTCCCTCTGTCACCCCCTTCTCTCTGTTACCCGCCCTCTCATTTCCCTCTGTCACCCCCCTTCTCTCTTTTACCCCCCCATTTCCTCTGTCACCTCCCCTTCTCTCTGTTACCCCCCATTTCCCTCTGTCACTCCATTCTCTCTGTTCCCCCCCCCATTTCCCTCTGTCACCACCCCCTTCTCTCTGTTACCCCCCCCCATTTCCCTCTGTCACCCCCTTCACTCTGTTACCCCCATTTCCCTCTGTCACCCCCTTCTCTCTGTTACCCCCCCCATTTCCCTCTGTCACACCCCCTTCTCTCTGTTACCCCCCATTTCCCTCTGTCACCCCCTTCTCTCTGTTCCCTCCCCCATTTCCCTCTCTCACCCCCTTTTCTATGTTACCCCCCCCATTTCCCTCTGTCACCCCCTTCTCTCTGATTACCCCCCCTATTTCCCTCTGTTCACCCCCTTCTCTCTGTTACCCCCCCATTTCCCTCTGTCACCCCCCTTCTCTCTGTTACCCCCCCCATTTCCCTCTGTCACCCCCTTCTCTCTGTTACCCCCCCATTTCCCTCTGTTACCCCCTTCTCTCTGTTACCCCCCCCATTTCCCTCTGTCACCCCCTTCTCTCTGTTACCCCCCCCATTTCCCTCTGTCACCCCCTTCTCTCTGTTACCCCCCCCATTTCCCTCTGTCACCCCCTTCTCTCTGTTACCCCCATTTCCCTCTGTCACCCCCTTCTCTCTGTTACCCCCCCCCATTTCCCTCTGTCACCCCTTCTCTCTGTTACCCCCCATTTCCCTCTGTCACCCCCTTCTCTCTGTTACCCCCCCATTTCCCTCTGTCACCCCCTTCTCTCTGTTACCCCCCCTATTTCCCTCTGTTACCCCCCCCTCCTCTGTTACCCCCCCCCCATTTCCCTCTGTCACCCCCTCTCTCTGTTACCCCCCCATTTCCCTCTTGTCCCCCTTCTCTCTGTTACCCCCCCTATTTCCCTCTGTTACCCACCCCTTCTCTCTGTTACCCCCCCTATTTCCCTCTGTTACCCCCTTCTCATCGGTTACCCCCCTCTCATTTCCCTCTGTCACCCCTTCTCTCTGTACCACCCCGCCCCCATTTCCCTCTGTCACCCCCCTTCTCTCTGTATCCCCCCCTATTTCCCTCCTGTCACCCCCTTCTCTCTGTTACCCCCCCATTTCCCTCTGTCACCCACCCTTCTCTCTGTTACCCCCCCTATTTCCCTCTGTTACCCCCCTTCTCTCTGTTACCCCCCCTATTTCCCTCTGTTACCCCCTTCTCTCTGTTACCCCCCCTATTTCCCTCTGTACCCCCCCTTCTCTCTGTTACCCCCCCCCCCGCCATTTCCTCTGTCACCCCCTTCTCTCTGTTACCCCCCCCCCGCCATTTCCCTCTCTCACCCCCTTCTCTCTGTTACCCCCCCCCCCGCCATTTCCCTCTCTGTCACCCCCTTCTCTCTGTTACCCCCCCCCCGCCATTTCCCTCTGTCACACCCTTGCCTCTCTGTTACCCCCCCATTTCCCTCTGTCACCCCCCTTCTCTCTGTTACACCCCCCTCTCATTTCCCTCTGTCACCCCCTTCTCTCTGTTACCCCCCCCCCCGCCATTTCCCTCTGTCACCCCCTTCTCTCTGTTACCCCCCCATTTCCCTCTGTCACCCCCTTCTCTCTGTTACCCCCCCATTTCCTCTGTCACCCCCCTTCTCTCTGTTACCCCCCCCATTTCCCTCTTCACCCCCTTCTCTCTGTTACCCCCCCCCGCCATTTCCCTCTGTCACCCCCTTCTTTCTGTTCCCCCCCCATTTCCCTCTGTCACCCCCTTCTCTCTGTTCCCCCCGCCATTTCCCTCTGTCACCCCTCCCCCTTCTCTATCAGTTACTCTTCCCTCACAGGCTGTGGTTGACACTGAGCTGCTTTCTGATCTGGCGCGGGCAACACCAGCACCTTCACAGGGCCAAGGATGTCAGCCTTGACCGTCAACCCAACTTCACTCTTTCTTCCCGTCACTCACTCTTGCTCCCCCTCCCCCTTCCTCTCCCTCTCCCTCTTTCCTCCGTTTCTCCCTCCCTCTCCCTCTCCCTCCCTCCTTCTCCCTCTCTCTCCACCCCCTCTGCCCCCACTCCTTGCCTCTCCCCCCTCCTGCCCCATCCCACCCCCATCCCTGGGGTCCCGTAGTCTGCTTCCTGCCCCCTCTCTCTCTCTCTCTCTCTCTCTCGCTCTCTGTTTCTCTGCCCCCACTCACTGGCCCAGCCCCTCTCTCCCTCCAAACTGGTTAAGATTTTAACACTGAAAGCCTATTCGCTGACACAGTTAAAATTGGCCACTCCATCTCCCATTTCAATCTCACTCATTCTGTTCTTTGGGTCCCCTTGGTACAAAACTGATTTGGGGATTTTTTGTTTCCTTCCGGACATCAGTGAACCTATTTGCATTTCCCAACAACGACACATTTCAGCCAAGGCACAAATGAGACATTTATTGATTTCACAACTGCCCCTGTGGGATTTGACCTCACGAGCTGGACCTGAACTGATAACCACTAAACTGCTGGGAGGTTGAGTCCAGGCCCACAGGCAGCTGGGCTCACCTGTCCTGGGATCCTCTATCGTCTTCCAAAACTCACCCAGTCCGGCCGTGACAGCCAGACTCCAGGAGGCATTAACCTGCTGCCCCCACCCACCCCCACCCCCCCCACCCCCAGGGGCAAGTACACTTGCAGGGTGAAGATGTTGAGGGCTCAGTTGATGGTCGTTCCCATCCATGAAGGGGGTTTCTGGGTCTCGGACTGTGTGTCTGCACTGATTCCGGGAGGGACATTAATTATACTCATCGCTCCGCCCTGTCCCTCCTGAATCAACTTCCTTTCTACAAGTTTATTTCCTATTTGCTGTGTGATGTATCGGAATTTTCTCTATTCAGGGACTGTGGACGTTTGTAATTGTAACCGCAGTCCAGAGACGCTATTAAATTCAAGAATAAACCAATAAAGGATCCAATTAACCAATTACAAACTTCTCATTGTCTCCATGACAACCATCACATCAGCCCAGAGGCACTCTGGGAATATCTCTGATCCCGGTGCATTGTGGGACTGCCCCTGACCCTGGTGCATTGTGGGTGTGTCTTTGCTCCCTGTGCATTGGGGAGTGCCCTGAGCCCAGTGCAGTATGGGAGTGCTCGTGACCCCAGTGCATTGTGGGAGTGTCACTGCCCCCTGTGCATTGTGGGAGTGTCCCTGACCCTGGTGCATTGTGGATGTGACCCTGATCCCAGTGCATTGTGGGTGCGTCACTGATTCGGTGCATTGTGGGTTTGAGCTTGACTCAGGTGCATGGTGGGGGGTACCCTGACCCTGGTGCATTGTGCGAGTGTCCCTGAACCCGGTGCATTGTGGGAGTGTCCATGAACCCGATGCATTGTGGGTGTGAGCTTGACTCAGTTGCATTGTGGGTGTTAACCTGACCCTGGTGCATTGTGGGGGTGTCCCTGACCCTGTTGCATTGTGGATGTGACCCTGACCCCAGTGCATTGTGGGTGTGTCACTGATTCGGTGCATGGTGGGTTTGAGCTTGACTCAGGTGCATCGTGGGTGTGACCCTGACCCTGGAGCATTGTGGGGATGTCCCTGACCCTGGTGCATTGTGGGGGTGTCCCTGACCCTGGTGCATCGTGGGAGGGTATCTGACCCTGGTGCATTGCGGGAGTGTCCCTGATCCAGTGCATTGTGGGAGGGACCCTGACCCCAGGGTATTGTGGATGTGACCCAGAACCCAGTGCACTGTGGGAGTGTCCCTGACCCCAGTGCATTGTGGATGGGTCCCTGATCCTGTGCATTGTGGTAGTGTCCCTGGCCCCGGTGAATTGAGGGAGTGTCCCTGCCCCAGTGCATTGTGGGTGTGGGCTTTACTCAGGTGCATTATGGGTGTGACCGTGACCCCAGTGCATTGTGGGAGTCTTCCTCACCCCAGCGCATTGTGAAGCTGATCCTGACCTCGGTGCATTGTGGGAGTTTTCCTGACCCTAGTGTATTGTGGGAGGGTCCCTGACCCCAGTGCAATATGGATGGGCCCCTGACCCCGATGCATTGTGGGTGTGACCCTGACCCCAGTGCATTGTGATGTGACCCTGACCCCGGTGCATTGTGGGTGTGTCACTGATTCTGTGCATTGTGGATTTGGGCTTGACTCGGCGCATTGTAGGGGGGGACCCTGACCCTGGGTGCATTGAGGGAGTGTCCATGAACCCGTGCATTGTGGGTGTGAGCTTGACTCAGTTGCAATTGTGGGTGTGACCCTGACTCTGGTGCATTGTGGGGGTGTCCCTGATCCCAGTGCATTGTGGGGGGGTTCCTGACCCTGGTGCACTGTGGGAGTGTCCCTTATCCAGTGCATTGTGGGAGTGTCCCTGACAACCGGTGCATTGTGGGACTGTCCCTGACCTTGGTGCATTGTGGTGTGAGCTTGACTCCGTGCATTGTGGGTGTGACCTTGACCCCATGCATTGTGGGGAGTCTCCCTCACCCCGGCGCATTGGTGAATCTGACCCTTACCCCAGTGCATTGTGGGGTGTGACCTTGAACCCTGTGCATTGTGGGAATGACCCTGACCCTGGTGGATTGTATGGGGGGACCCTGACCCCAGTGCGTTGTGTTTGTGACCCTCACCCCGGTGCATTGTTGCAGTGTCCCTGACCCTGGTGCATTGATGGTGTGACATTGACCCAGGTTGCATTGTGGGTGTGTCCCTGAACCCAGTGCATTGTGGGAGTGCCACCGACACCGGTGCATTGTGGGAAGGTCCCTGACCCCAGTGTATTGTGGATGTGACCCTGAACCCGGTGCATTGTGGAAGTCTCCCTGACTCCAGGCATTGTGGATGGGTCCCTGATCCTGTGCATTGTGGAGTGTCCCTGAACCCGTGCGATGTGGGAGTGTCCCTGACCCCGGTGTATTGTGGGAGTGACTCTGACCCTGGTGCATTGTGGATGTGTCCCTGATCCGGTGCATTGTGGGAGTGACTCTGACCCTGGTGCATTGTTGGGGGGGGGACTCTGATCCCAATGTATTGTGGGAGTGTTCCTGACGCTGGTGCATTGTGGGAGGGTCCCTGACCCGTGCATTGTGGATGTGACCCTGACCCCAGTGCATTGTGGGTGTGTTACTGACCCTGGTGCATTGTGGGTGTGACCTTGATCCTGGTGCATTGTGGGAGTGACTCTGACCCCGTTGCATTGTGGATGTGTCCCTGACCCTGGTGCATTGTTGGGTGGTGCCTGACCATGGTGCATTGTGGCTGTGACCCTGACCCTAGTGCATTATGGAATGTCCCTCCCCCGGGTGCATTTTGGATGGGTCCCTGTCCGGTGCATTGTGGGAGTGTCCTGACCCCGCTGCATTGTGGGAGGGACCCTGACCCTGTGTCATTGTGGTTGTGACCCTGATCCAGTGCATTGTGGGGAGGGACCCTGAACCCCAGTGTATTGTGGATGTGACCCTGACCCAGTGCATTGTGGAGTGTTCCTGACCCTGGTGCATTGTCCGTGTGACGACCCAGTGCATTTGTGGTAGTCTCCTTCACCCCGGTGCTTTGTGAATGGTGCCCCTGACCCCCGTGCATTGTGGGATGTGACCCTGACCCCGGTGCACTGGTGGGAGTGTTACTGACCCTGGTGCCTTGTGGGTGTGACCTTGATCCCAGTGCGTTGTGGGTGTGACCCTGACCCCGGTGCATTGTGGGATGTGTCCTGATCCCGGTGCATTGTGGGAGGGTGCCTGACCCCGGTGCATGTGGATGTGACCCTGACCCCAGTGCATTATGGAACGTCCCTCACCCTTAGTGCATTGTGGATGGATCCTTGTCCGGTGCATTGTGGAAGTGTCCCTGACCTCAGTGCATTGTGGTAGTGACCCTGATCGCAGTGCTTGTGGGTGTCTGTCACTGATCCCTGTGCATTGTGGGGATTGACACTGACCCCGGTGCATTGTGGGAGGGGACCCTGATCCCAGTGCATTGTGGGTCTGAGCCTGACCCCAGTGCATTGTGGGAGTGTCCCTGACCCCAGTGCATTGTGGGAGTGTCCCTGTCCCTGGTGCTTTGTAAGTCTGTCACTGATCCCAGTGCATTGCTGGAGTGGCCCTGACCCCAGAGCATTGTGGATCTGACCCTGACCCTGGTGCTTTGTGGGTGTGACCCTGAACCCAGTGTATTGGTGGGAGTGTCCCTGACCCCCGTGCATTTTTGGTGTTATCTTGACCCAGGTGCATTGTGGGGAGTCTCACTGACACCGGGGCGTATGTGGGTGTGACCATGACCCCGGTGCTTTGTGGATGTGACCCTGACACCAGTGCATTATTGGACCTGACCCAGTTAACCTGGTGCATTGTGGGAATGTCCCTGCCCCAGTGCATTGTATGAGTGACCCTGACCACGGTGATTTGTTGGTCTGTCACTGATCCCAGTGCATTCTGGGTTTGAGAATGACTCGGGTGCATTGTGGGGGGGACCCTGACCCCAGTGCATGTGGGAGTGTCCATGACCCCGGCCCATTGTGGTGTGAAGCTGGACTCAGTTGCATTGCGGGAGGGTCCCTGACCCTGGTGCATTGTGGGTGTGTCCCTGACCCCAGTGCAATATGGGAGTGACCCTCACCCCAGAGCATTGTTGGATGGGTCTATGTCTGGTGCACTGAGAGTGACCAGACCCCAGTGCATTGTGGGAGTATCCCTGACCCCGTGCATTGTGCGAGTGACCCTGACCCAGTGCTTTGTGGGTCTCTCACTGAACCTGGTGCATTGTGGGAGTGACTCTGACCCCGGTGCATGTGGGGAGGGATCCTGACCCCGGTGCATTGTGGGTCTGAACTTGTCCCTCGGTGCATTGTAGGAGTGTTCCTGACGCCAGTACTTTGTGGATCGGATCCTGACCCTGGTGCATTGTGTGTCCTGAACTTGACCCCGGTGTATTGTGGGAGTGTCCCTGACCCCAGTGCATTGAGAGTGTTACCTTGACCCAGGTGCATTGTGTGAGTCCTCTACTGACCCCGGTACATTGTGGGTGTGACCTTGACCCCGGTCCATTGTCTGAGCGTCCCTCCCCGCAGTGCTTTTTGGGTGTTCACAGATCCCGGTGCATTGTGTATGTGACCCTGACCCCGTTGCACTGTGGGGTGTGTCCCCGAACTTGGTTCATTGTGAGAGTGTCCTTGACACCGGTGCAAATTGTGGGTGTGAGCTTGACTCAGGTGCATTGTCGGGGGGACCCTGATGCTGGTGCATTGTCGGAGTGTCCCTAACCCTGGTGCATTGTGGGTGTGAGCTAGACTCAGGTGCATTGTGGTGTGACCCTGACCCAGGTGCATTTTGGAGGTGTCCCTTAACCCTGGTGCATTATGGGAGTGACTCTGATCATGGTGCATTGTGGGACTGTCCCTGATCCGGTGCAGTGTGTGACTGACTCTGACCCCAGTGCATTGTGGGAGGGGACCTTGACCCCAGTGCATTGCGGATGTGACCCTGACCCCAGTGCATTGTGGAGTGTCCCTTGAACCTGGTGTCATTGTGGAGTGACACTGACCCCCGGTGCATTGTTGGTGTGAGCTTGACTCATGTTGCATTGTGGGTGTGAACCTGACCCAGGTGCACTGTTGCAGTGTCCCTGACCCGCTGCATTGATGGTGTGACATTGACCCAGGTGCATTGTGGGTGTGACCCTGACCCAGGAGCATTGTGGGAGTGTCCCTGATCCGGTGCATTGTGGAAAGGGTCCCTGACCATGGGTGCATTGTGGATGGCTCCCTGTCCGGTGCATTGTGGGAGTGTCCCTGGCACCGGTGCATTGTGGGAGTGACCCTGAACGTGGTGCTGGTGTGGGTCTGTCACTGAACCAAGTGCACTGGTGGGAGTGATGCGAGCCCGGTGCATTGTGGGAGGGACCCTGACCCCGTTGCATTGTGGATATGACCCTGACCCCGGAGTATTGAGGGAGTGTCCCCTGACCGCGTTGCATTGAGGGTGTTACCTTGACCTAGGTGCGTTGTGGGTGTCTCTCTGGAGCCCCAGTGCATTGTGGGTCTGTCCATTGATCCCAGTGCATTCTCGAGTGTCCCTGAACCCGTAACAATTGTGTGTGTGTCGCTGACCCCGGTGCATTGTGGTTTGAATTTGACTCAGGTGCATTGTGGGAG